>NW_020456087.1:8049497-8055135 GCF_003342845.1 Nothoprocta perdicaria | reverse complement strand
AAGAAAAGAGTTAAAACAGTTTGGAAGCCATGGTGTTAACATTGCTAAAATAAGCATTGTTAAATTTGTTAAACAGAGAATAAAAAAAAACCAAAATTATGCTACTACCAAAAACTATTCACGTTAAAATTGCATGAGTGAATCTAAAATTTTCTTGCATCTTTAGGCAAACTCAAAGCAGAAATATAAACTATTTCTAAAGAAAACTTCTCAAGATACATATGGTTTAACAGAGCTTTCAGAAAAAGGTTCTTCAAGGCTATATTTATTCAATGTAGGAAGTTCAGCAGCAATAGAGATGTAAGGAATTCCTACTGCTTCCACCTACAGCTGCTCATTCCTATTTATTAGAGCTCCACATGCTCAGTGTGCCAAAAAATATTTTTCACACTACAAACCAGATCAGATAACTGATCCATGTTGAAAAACCTAGTGCCCACCACCCTCCTTCTCTCCCCTCAAAAGAAGTTATGGGGAAGGAGGGAGAGAGCAAACCAGATCCCTAAATTTTTTTTGCAGAGTGACTCCCCACAGAGATTTTGTCAGGAAGCAGCTCAATGCAGTTCAGGGGTAAATAGCAGGAAAAAGGAACTTCTTAAGATAGTATTGCTGTCAGGGTGACTATGTCATAAAACCCAGCCTCAGGATCTTTACATCTCTGATGTTCTTTACATATTGCTTCCTGAAATCTGTTAAATAGCTTCTTAAAATGGATAGTGCCACCAATATTCTTCTGAACTGCAGTTAAATGCTTGCAAACACAATACAGGAACGTAATTTTATCAAAATAATAAATCTGTATACTCATGGCATAAAAATGGAAATTAATTTTAAAGTGTTTGTCTTGAAAAACRTTTCTCTCTTATAATTCAAATTAAGTCCTCTTTTTGCCAAGGCCTCCCTAATAAATCCAGGTTATAATTCAGGTAGTGAGGCTCACAGAAATTGATATGAACCCAGAAAAACACAAATTTTGAGGCCATATGCCTTTCTAATTATGATTTTTCAGTCAAATATCTGGTTAAATTAATCATAAAAGTACAAGATACTGCTCTTGGTCCACCTACATAATTTAGAATAGAATAAAATAAGGCATACTGCCTATGTTTACTGGTAAGTTCAGCAAATTCTTCATATCAATTACTGCATGAAAAAAAATATGGCAATGTTCATCATTCATAAACAATACAAAACAGCAAGTAAAAGATAACTGAGYGGTATAGAATACATCTAAATAAATAATTACTTTCTGAAAACGCGTACCTGGAGTCTTTTAATCTATTATTTCATTTCTTTCTGAAAACACCACCACTGGTTGTATTAGCATTATACTTACATGAAGAAATTCAGGCAATGGAAGTCAGATATTTGCAGTTTACTGTAGAAACCAGAAAGTGTTCAAAATCATAGATAGAGAAGAGTCTAACAAAATAAGGAATGTAAAAAAAAAAAATACTACTTAAAAGCACATTTGCTTAAATGGATCATAATAAAAAGTAGAAGTATTGCTTGGAGATTTTGGATGTCGGGTAAATGTTTCTGCATGATTCTGTCATGTCCAATTAAAAAAAAATAAAACCTCCCATCAAGAGCTTTTGGGATGCCCAGATACTCAAGTACTTTGAAATATACTATGTTAATTATACCAGAAGTAACTGAAAATCCTCAGCACTTGTCTTGATGTCAGCAATATGACAATCGTCACAGAACAAAAACTACTGTAGCTGCYATTTAAAAGTCAAAAAAAAGTTCTGTTATCTTGTATTTTCTGTGAAATAGACAAGTAATATGCAAAATTATAACAACTAATGAAAAATTTTGTATTATTGCAATCTGATTGTTTTGTGTATAAGCAAATTCCTACAATCATCAGCACACAGAATCACTTAATTTATCTTCAAATTGTATGGATCTTTCAGCCCACTAAGAAAAGCAAAGTTATTTCAAAAAATAAGATAACATAAAAAACTGCCTTTGAACGCTAAAATGTATTAAATTGCTCTCATTCCTTATATAATTCGTTCTGCTAATGATGGGATAGAGCATTTAGTTAATACATATGGATCCTGAAACACAGAAGAGTTTTTTCTCTTTCTGTAATGCTATCTCCATKATTATTTCTACATGCAGCAGAGAAGGCATACACTTTCAAATTAAGTTAAATATCTAAATTGCTTAGTACTTCTGTTAAGCAGAACCAAAGTACTTCTGTAAAGTAGAATCAAACTTACTTTACCTTTTCAGGTGCCAATCCTGCAAACCACTTTCTCTTGTTAGATCAATGAGCACCCACTAAGGGGTGTTGTTATAATATCACTGCTGTGTTACAGAAGTGTATTGCTGCCCAAAACAGTAGTCTAAAAAACATGACCATAGTACCCTAGGCCTGTGAAGTTCAATTAACTGCGAAACTATTCCWCTGGCAAAAAGTGTGTAATTTAGAAGTAATACACAACCTGACTGCTTGAGAGTGCTATAGAGCCTACCATCAGTGAGACTGTACTGTGTCTGTTTATACATCATTTGGGATATTCATTTTATTAATCAATAAATGTAAAGGTACCATTACAGAGTATAGTCTTAGAATTGCTTGCAGAAAAGATGGTTATGAATGTTAATTACACTGAGCATTATAGTTAAATATAGAAGGCACATAGGATTTTAAACCCTCAATGCAAAGTTACTAAAGGATTAAAAACATTTATTTTTGGACTTATAGACATAAAAATCCTACACAGTCTCCTTTATTTTAATTTAGTAGATTTTTTTTTTTAAATAAAATAATGTTATTTTTACCCAAGCCAGTGGAAGAAAGCTAAGGAATCCAACTAGCAAAAATAACCAAGCTAATACTGCCTCAGTGCCCCTTTGGGGAGGACAGGCTGACAGCAGGATTGCCACCACCCCTCCACCTCCCAGTCTGTGGGCCTCCTCCTGGTTCTGAGGTGCAAAACGCAGGGGAACTGCCCTGTGGCCCCATGCTAAGAGGAACATCACGTGCAAGGGCAGTGGGTTTGGGTTCACACAGCAGCTGCTCCGCAATCCAAACCCTTGGCTCCCTGGCAGAAGAACAGCAGCCAACTGGAAACTGCTTCRGCCGTTATCACCAGGTCACCTCGGCCTCCACTACGTGGTCACTTTAGCCCCATCACAGAAAGCAGCACTGGGACAATGTTGATGTTGTCCTGCAAAACACACTCAGAGCTCCACTGTTCCTTAGCTCTTCAGAGCAAGCTGCCTGCACCTTGGGGTTTCACTTGGTCTCACTTTGATCTTACATTGACTGGCCCTTGAAACAACCTCCTCTGCAGCAATATTGCCATCAATACTTTGAGATCTTTTTTTAAATCCTTTTTTCATTTGCTTCTGTTATTGACTTCTTTTCAAAATCCACATCTGCCTTTTCAGGTAGCTTATCCAACCTTGTATTCATCTCATTTACTTATGCTTAGACCAAAACCACCTGGTATTTCTTCACATATAACTAMCTGATAAAAATATATATAATTTTTGTTTGTCTTTCACATAATGTTGCAGCAAACAGTAGTACATTTTGCACCGAGCATATGATAACATGAATGATTACTGTACTTTAAGGGTAAAAGTTGCAGAGGGAACCAAGGTAAGGTGTGGTTTTAGTGTCTGTTGGTACTCTTGAAATACCAGAAYCCCAGGAAGTGACAACATTCAAGAAAAGACATTGCTTGGCCTTAGTAACAAACCTGTCATCAGTAGTCCCATCTCCATAAACTTGTACATGAGCTCTGTTAATAAAATAATATTAATTAAAAAAAAAAAAACTCAATAGAGTCAGTATCTTAATGACAGTTTTTCTAATGGGTGAAATACTGCAAGGCCAAAAAAATGGATTTGAGTATTGTGCCATTTTACAGGAAGGCATCCAGTTGTTAAATGTAGATGGGAGTCTATTTATGTTGTTTCACTTGTAATCTTATTTCCAATCTCATAATTAGAAGCCTAACCCAACATCTGACCGAGTGAACCTTAATTCGTTTTTTCCTCTAAGCTTAAGCTGCAGGACCAGTATGGAGACCTGTTTTATAGGAGAGTCTTCTTTTAAAGGGCAGGTGGTGAGAAAAAAGCTTGCAGAGCTCTGTGCACTCTAAAACATCAAAACCTGTAAGCATGGGAAAACTATTGAGCTCTCACAGTGGCACTGAACCAGCTTACCTGTTTCACTTGCTTAATATGTGTTGACAGTTATTTAGGCTGAGGTTCATTTTCTCCTGCTTGAGATTCTTTGTCAATTACTGGTGTCTTTTTAGGGAATGAAAAAGTCCATGAAAAGGGGAAAGCACAATATTTTCTCAAAAAAACCTTTTGTCCTACCTGACAGATCATTCATATATATACACATATGAGTATATACTCTATTTATTGATATGAACTTTTTCATTCACTGCTCACCTGTATTTTATGATGCAGCTAGAACAGTGCAACAATTTTGTCGTAAGCCGAACATTTGCTCAATGGCCAAATGTACAAATACAGTAAAAGGCAATAGTTGACACTAAATAATATTTATAAAGATTTCATCTTAAAAAAAAAATCTAGTCTGTTACTTATGTTTTGAAAATACTGTAGGAGACGATATACACATCATAGATGTATATCAAGAGATATACGATCCTTTAAAGTGAACAAATTATTAGCACCTCTAAATACTAACAAAGCCCCAAACACATCTATTTGTGTTTAAACTTTAAAAACAGTTTGAATGCAAGGCATAGAATGATCAGCACGAGTGTGTATGAATATAGATGAACTTCTCTGGACTCCAAGGTCCTAATTCTTGCACTACTTAATTTAAGTGGAATTCTGCACAGGTAAAGAAACAAAAACAAGAAAGCAAGAAAAAGAAAGGTATACTTATGATTAATGAAGTACTAAAATATTTTAAAGCACGATTTCATTTCCTTCACTTTTATCAGTTTAAAATATGAACTACCTATCTTAACAACACTGCAAGCAAATAGAAGAACAATTAACTTATTATATTTTAACATTCCTAGATAATGCAGAATGTTACCAGGCTTGGTTGGTGCAAACTTGGCAGCACTCCTTTGCTAGCTTGAGGTTCAGTTTTCTCTTCCTGATGTTCAACTGGTGCCTGCTTTACAAGCAAAAGAAGAAAATCAGCATTGAACAAGAATGCAAAAAGAATTATTCACACTATCTGACAGAGCAAAACACCATCAAAACAATACATATGTATGGCTTAAAGACTGAGGTCTTCACTACATATTTAGTTTGAAAGCATCAGCTATATTCATAAGCAAATGATCTTAGGCTCATATTTTGCAAACATTTACACACCTTACAATAAATTACTTCTCTGTGGAATTGCTTAAAGTCAGTTAAAAAGAAGGCTGCAATTTTCTGTTGTTTGTATCCTCTCCAGGAGGAAAATAGTAATTGCCCCATTACGAGAAAAGCTGCTACAAAATTTAGAGTTGTTCTGAGCTCTACAAAGCACTGCTATCCCTGGTCAAAGAAAACAGCTCCACATGTCCCCTTTCAATTCCAGTTCCAGTTGTTCGGTTCAATACTGAGGAAAAAAAATGGAAGGGAAGGGAAGGGAAGGGAAGGGAAGGGAAGGGAAGGGAAGGGAAGGGAA
>NW_020456087.1:8036944-8049359 GCF_003342845.1 Nothoprocta perdicaria | reverse complement strand
GGAAGGGAAGGGAAGGGAAGGGAAGGGAAGGGAAGGGAAGGGAAGGGAAGGGAAGGGAAGGGAAGGGAAAGAGAAAAGCAGCAACCAAACCCAACACCAGGTCCCCAGACAGATGATGGTCGTGAGGACAGGACACTTCCCGAGCACGGGCAGCACACATGCAGGTAACCCAGCACATACTTTACCCTTTGTGCTATATACTGGCTTGCGGAATCAAGTGTCCAAGGTAGCAGTAACAAACAAAAGTACTAGGTTTACAAAGTTCTCATAAAATGGCAAAAAAAAAAAAAAAAAAAAAAAAAACCACCTAAGTATTTCTAGGAAAAAAAAAATCACAAATAAATGCAAGAACTTATTTAAGATATTAATTGAACACATGTTGGGAAAAAGTCCATTGCCTCCTGAAAAGGAAAACTTTGGCTAGCCAGCAAGTTTAATTTGCCATTTTCTTGTAAGAATCAGTACAGTAAAAATTACTACAGTAATTTTTTTTCTATTGAATGCATTGTGCACCTAAAAATCTAAATATTAATTTCCTTAATGTGTGGGATATTTTTACGTCATACTAAATTTAACACACCACATAAAAACCATATCCTGATTCTTAACATTGTTCTTCTTGTATGCTACAAAATAAAAAGGAAGCAGAAAAGGACTGCTTAAGCCAAGAAGAAAAGATGATAAGTGTGTATAGAACCCAAAATATGTAAGCTAAAATGCAGAAAAAGATGTGGTCTTTCAGAATGCTGAATATACTGGTGTTTTTAACCAAGCCTTAGTAATTAATTCATCTACTTTTGGTAGAAGAATGAGTAAGAAGGAAAACTTATAAGACATACTCTTTTAATCCCTGTGACACTAAGGATAAATAAATATAGAATAATAATGTTTCAGCCTTAAAGGAATAGACTTGAYATTATTGCCTCAAACTATAACCTTCCTCTTCTTTACAACTCGTGCACATTTTCAAACATGGTGAAAGCCGTGGTCTATCAACCGTCCCATCAGCAGCCTTTGCAACWCCCAAGAGTTTAACCAAGTGTCATTCTTGCCCCGTTGCAGCCTACCATCCAGTCCAGAGAATCAAAGAGATTCTCACAAATCCTTTTTCCTTTGGTCAACTGCATCAACTCAGTTTCTAAACCATGATGGGATTTGTAAATTACAACCTTGTGTGTTTTGCTGTTGTTGCTGTTGTTCTGTCACAAACAGACTTATATGAACAAATGATGCCTTGATTCTGTTCAAGAGATTTGTACGTGTTAGGTGACCCTGTGCTGGGTGTGGTGTTTTTCCCCTTCTGTCCACTCCCATGGGAGAATTGCAGGCACAATGCCACTCTGTTATTTTAATAAAATTATGTGTACTGTGCATATATGTACTATGGGCAGTGTGTTTGTATTAGCAAGGCCAGAGAGATGTGATCTAACTTCTGGAAAGAAAAGCGTTGAGAACTGCAACATCTCTTAATTCCTGTGGGAATCTGTTCTAGAGGGTTCTGCTGATCTCGAGGAAGCTGTTAATAGTTTAACCTTATGATGAAAAAAGTCTACTGTGCCTTAAAAGCAGTTTTATTAGTCATAGGCTTCCTTCTTTGAGTTTAGGAAGATAAGCACCTTCACGAGAAAATGCTCTTACTTCACGAGAAAACGTTTTAATATTTTGAATAATTTTAATGTCAGTGGTTGTGTGTTTGCTGCTGAAAATATTCAATGAGTCTTCACATACAAAAAATAAAAAATAACTATAACTATATTTCTCCCTCAAAATATTTTAATCTAGTGTTTCTTTGATTCCTCCTTTAACATTTATATGCTATTACAATAACGAATTTTCCTATCTGTTTTGATGATAGAAATCTGTTACCAGTCACAAAAGACCTGATGAATGACAGCAAGCAGTCAGTCTAGGTGTGTGAACATGCAAACCATCTAAAATATTTTTTTTTTATCATGGGAAACTTAAGCAAATTATTCATATACATGCATACATCACATCAAAAATTACCCTGTACTCCTTTGACAAAGCCCCGGACTCCAGGAGACTACAACCCAGCTGATCAAAATCAGTTCATTCTCATACTATAAGAGCATCTCACTGACTTAATCACGATTAGGTCTCTTGAAAAAAAAATAAAAATAATAAAATAAATGAGTGATGTGAGCTAACTGTTTCCAAATTTTTCATGTGACCAGGATAGGTGGTGTCCGCTGCTGAAGACTGAGCAGCTCCCTTCGGCAAGAGGCAGGAGACTGTCACACTCCTTTCCAGGCCAGGATAAATCCTCCTGAGCCTGATCAATAACCTGTACTTCCTGAATTCATACTGGAATAGCAGCCTCACAATAAAAAGCATCATGGTCTTGATCTAGCTACTTTCTAATAGATGCACGAGCACGCCTGCAAGAAGTGCATTGCATTGCATTCCCTGCAACTGTGAGCAGGAAATCAGAAAGCTAATAGGAAGAGTTAGGGCTTTTCCACTTAAAAAAGTCTATTAGGAAAAAAAATAAATAAAGTCTCAGGTACATGTCCATGAAACTTAAGATACACCTTAGAGCACTTCAAAGGCAAAAACACACAAGCATGGGAAAAGCTGTTTACCAAAAAGTAACATATGATCTGTTACATATTTTAAATCTCAGATGAAATATAAAAAACATACATAGCAAATACTAACTTAATAAAGTTACKTTTGTGAGTAAATACAAACAAGTCCCTGTTTTCTTGAATTTTAACAATTAGTTTCTACTCAGCCACCTCTGAGGAAGCACTAAAGCAATACAGGGAAAAATCCCCTTGAGCTTTCATGTTTGAACGTAGCCAAAAGGAGCTAGAGATATTTTTATATGAAATATAAAACTATATTTTATGTTGGCTTATGGCTAGCATGGTACATTGCCTAGTTCTTGCTTAACAGGAGCATTCAATTAGTTGTTATTTTTCCAAACTAAAAATATWATTTTAGTTACCACCTCCACAAGCTCATTGAGCTACCAGAAAACTGATCTCTGAAAACAATAAACTGACTAAGGATGATGAGCTGCAGGCTGTTTTAAACTGAAGACCATGAAAAGGCATTTCCGCAATGAATAAAAACTCACTCCTATGGGTAATAAAGACAACAGAATAAGTCCAAGCACTGAAAGAGGTATTACAATTATGATAAAAATGTACTTTTCAACCGAAAACATGGTGGGAATCATTATTCTCAACTGATTTCCCTCAAGGCTACCAAAGGAAACATGGCTAAATACTAATGCCCCACTGAGCTGGCATGCCACTCCTCAGATAATGCTCTTTTTAATGCTGAGAGAAAAACAGTGCTCAGCTCCACAGCAACATCATAAGCTGCCAGAATGCTAACCAGTCATTAATTCAAAATTGAAGATACGATAAAGAGAATAGAACAAAATATTTATATTTAAGAAATGAAAGTCACATTTAATTCTAAGAGCTTGTTTTCATTTTAAGAGTTCTATTCTTTTCCTACATATGCCTATCTTATTTAAAATAATAMATTTCTTACTTTTTTTTAGAGAAAGTAAGTCTTGAAGCTCAGTGTAAAGTAAATAAACCCTGCATAATGATAGGAGATAGTCAGATTCTTCATCCTATTTAAAAAGGTCACTAAAGTTCACAAGACACCTGCTGCAAATGCCCTTAATTTAAAAAAAAAAAAAAAAAGTGATCAGCAAGAGTGTGATTGATTCTCACTAATGCAGAGAATGAAGGTGCTACACTTTGAATTCAAAGTGAGATCCCCACGATCATAAAAGATGATTTTTTGATAGGAAACAATGATCACTGCTGTTTCCTAAAACACAGGCACACAAGTTTTTCAYCGGTCTCACACACTTCCTTGCAGGGACAGTGGCTGCTCAAAGAAAGTCCTTCAGTCCTCCTGGGTCTCATGGGCTCACCCCGTGGCATCTCTAACAACAAATGTTGCTGTGGATTAGTAGTAGTATTTCTCATGACATGAACTTCAGCCCTCTTGGAATGGAATAAAACTATCTATCTTGCTCAGAAAGGGAAAAAAAACAGACACCTTATAATAAGCTATTAGTCTAGATACAAGCTGAATCAGCAACTTTCTGGAGAAAATCTTGGACAGCCGTCTGTGACATCAGCCCAGTGTCTAGTTGTATTGACAAGTCCTGCTGTAATTAATTGATAGGGCAGCAGCTTACAGAATTTACTTAACCTATGACAATGCAGAATACTCTTACTGAGWTTTCACAATGGCAAACATTAACAACTAAAAGGATATTTATATTCCAAATGTGCTTAATGCACTTCTTCAGCTGTCAGACTRAAATAAGACATATTTAATAAGGGAAAAAACTTAACTGGGAAGCAAAATAGAGCAAATAAACAAACAAAAACAAAGATATATTAAACTATAAATAGTAGATAATAACTAATAGAGATCATTCATATTGGCCCATTTTTTTAAGGGACATCAAAAATTGCAGAAGAAAGTGAAAGGCATTCTATGATATATTTCTGTCTTTATCCATTTGTTTTGTCTGGCTTCTGTGTTATAACACATTGTAGGAGTTGAGAAAAAAAACATACAACTCTTATAAAAGTAACATTTACCCAACAGAAAAATATTGCTCTTGTTCTGGTTCACCTACTTCCAATTTTATGTTGTAGTTCTGGCCAAGAACACTCTCCAGGAGTTCTTTGATCATCTGCTCCGAAGGAGAAGGAGAAGTAGACTGCAGGGAAGCAATTATTTCATCAATAGACCTTGCAGCCACTCTCACGGGCGATGCTGGTGTGGAAGTAGCCTCTTCACGTTTGCTCTGCTGGAAGTTCTTCTCGTATATTTTCAAAGCGTCTGGTCTGGTCACATCTTTGGCCTCTTCCAACTGTTCGCGAGCAGACCTCACACTTGGCTGCTTGCTTCTTTTTCTCAGCGTTCTGCCTGATTCACCGTCTAGATCGTGCTGATTTGCTTTTGAGATCACGGCACTTCTGTTCTTAAAGTCTGCCTTGGTTAATTTTTCCTTTTTTGGAATATTTTTATTTGAATTAGAGTCTGTTAAGCTAACTCCACAACTATCTTTAATCATGGTTTCTATTTCTTCTGTTCTTCCTCTCCCTAAACTCTGTGAGCTCATCTTTGCTATATGCACTCTACCCTGTACCTTACTAGCAGCTTTTGCCTTTTGTAATGAGCCGGGGGAGTTATTAATAAACAGTCCTGCATGAAACTTAGATCTGCAATAACTCTGCTTTTGAGGTGGTGCTGGGTGCTTAACCATACTTATTTTTTTAGTGGTACCTGCTAGCGACGCTATTACTGGCAGTTTTACAGTTGTATTTTCATGGCTGCAGCTGCCRTTATCCCTCTTGCCTTTTTCAGCACTACTCCTCTGATTTTTACCAGCACTATTCTCTTCCATAGACTTATTTCTTTGAGCCATCGTGCTAAAACAGCAAGTTTCTTAATGTCTTTTACTTCAGAAGACACCCTTATGCTGTCTGTGACCCTCAGAACAACCAAAGAATTAATTAGGAATATTTTTATTTATATTCATGCCGAGCCTACGTGGACTCTTTGACCTCAGAAGAGGGGCAATGTTCTTAACTGATATCCCTGATCTGGTGCTAAATCTCCTAATAATTCCCTAGGTTGTTGGGTTTTTCACCGGTGGCTGGATTTTTGACGCCGTCCCACCAAGATGCCCTGCACAGATCCTCACGCCCCTCAGTGACCTTCGGCCCTTCCAAGCAGCTCAGTCCGGGAGCGCTCGTGTCCCCTAGGAATTTTCTCCCRCCGTCGTTGGTAGCCTGTAAGATAAAACACAAACAGGGCTTTGCGTCACCAACACAGCACCCAAATCCTGCAAACGGAGTTCATTTAGGTAATAACGCCACGGATTTCAACAAGACCCTGCCGAGGGRTATGATAAAGCACCAGGAACAGTCACCAGCGCTTGAGCTACAGGAGCCACGCAGTGTAATTCAGACAACCCCCCCTAACGGGGAGAACAAGAAAGAGGAGGCCCTGACGATGGGAGTGCCCCTGCAGACACGGGGGACACGGACGCTCCCACGCACCTCCCCCCGGGCCGCCCACGGCCACGGCGCGACCCCGCGCGGGCAGCGGCGCCTCGGGGCGCCCCGGCCGGGCGGAGCNCCGCGCCGGGAGGGGCCGGGACGCGCTCCGTCACCTAGCAACGGGGCGGCTCCCGCCGCGGGCAGCGCGCCCTGCAGGGCGGAGGGCAGCGCCGGGCAAATGGCGGGCGGGCGGTGGCGCCGCGGGCCGTGGGGCACGCGGGGGTTAGTCCCGGCCAGCCGGGAAATGGCGGGCGGAGAAACGCTCGGGATTTGAGGCACGTGTTGCTAAGGGCCATGGGAGAGGGTCACTGGCACCGCGATGGCCTCGTTTCTGTGCCAGGGGAACATGGTGCTGCTGTTGGTCGCTGCCTTYGCAAGGCTTTGTGCTGAAAACTGGAAGTAAAAAGTGGCATCGATGGGATTTGTGCATCAGGCTGGCAAGCTACTTTTTTGCAATTACATCTGTATTTTTCAAACCTGAAGACTGAGCTTGGAGCTGAAAGCCAAACTCGGACATCTTTGGCTCATCGTCATCATCATCAATAAAGTTTCTGCCATTGTGCTGTCATTTTAAATGCCCAGGATTGCTTACAACACCTTAGACTTCATCTCAGGCTCAATAAACTGCTAGGCTTTTGAAGTGTCAATATGAACAAAACTCCAAATCTAGTTCTGTGAACTAGAGGTGAATCAAGWAAATGTGCAACCATTTCAGGGACCAGCAAATTTAGGGATGAATGCAGAACTGCCAAAGTCTTAAAWTTTTTTGAAATAAAATAAAAACATTATCCTCTTATGTGTTTTATGGTGATTTAAATTGATTTTTTTTCTATTGCTACAAAGCTAAGTGATAAAAGCTTTGTAATTCAGAAAGCCCAGGTAGTTACTCTATATTTTTCTTTCTCCCTCTTTTTTTTTTCTTTTTCCCTTCCAAAAAGATCTGTTTCAAACTACCTAAACAGTACATAATATCTAAATAATTTGATTTACCTAGAACAACACTGTTGAGCTCCAGAAGAGAAGGGCTGTATGTCAACATGTAGGACAGCTCATTTTGTCTTCTCTCTCGTGTTTCAGTGGCAATGAGGATTTCCCTACTGTTGGTGACCACCACTCAGAGAGAAAGTAAAAATATGAGTCACAATCCTGCCTCGTCCCTTCTTCTAAACCCTGGTTTTCATTTCAGGRTTTTCGGGTGACAGTTCAATCCATACAAAGTCAACTGCATCACTTGAGCTCAACCTCAGTCTCTCTGCCAGCTGAGCCTGGTTGAAAGCATTCAAAATAAGAATGGCTCTGTGAGGATCCCTATACAGAGAACATATAAAAGTATATTTCAAAATTAAAAAAAAAAAAAAGCTTAAAATATTGAAAGATAAAAATCTGCAAGGAGCGGAGAAATATAAACGAAGCTATAAAGGCACAAGCAATGTTACAGCCAGCTTATAACTCTGCATGTGGAATGACAGTCACAGCTAGGCCTACTGTGAGCAGATCAGCAACAACACAGAGTGTTTGCTTTGAAACATTCATTGTGAGTTCATCAGCTCTAGATATTTCCTCTCACTTTCATTTCTAAGAGCATGGAGGGGGTTCCRTCTGTTTAAAGAGCTGACATTCTTCCATTGCTGTTTGCTAGGCTGGGATTTTCCTTCAGTGCAAGTCAAGCAAAATGATTGCTGAAAGTACTCCAYGAGGGAAAACATATGCTCATGAATATAAGACAGCTAGTAAGACTGACTGGCTTAGAGCTGAGAGAAACATCTTTACAAATTTAGGAATGATAACACAAGTAATATTCCATACCTTCTGACTCTGAGCTAAAACAAGGCATCTTACCCAAATTAACCAGATACCTTGAGCCAACCCACAGAATTAGTGGAGGGATGAAGGCATCGACTGCTTTTGGGAATGAGGAGGAAGACTGCAAAATAAATGACTGGATTAGCAGCCAAGCAAAAGAACAAGGATAAGATGGAGGGAGAAGTCAAGAGCAGTGGTAGTAGTATTGAGCTGTAACGCTAATTACTAGGTAATACTAATAAGCATGTCAGTAGGATCAAGTATGGTGCTGTCTGGGTGGCAGCAAATAGTTACTGATTCATTATAGAGGGAAAGAAGAAAAACATATAGCTGTAAAACATACAGCTGAAATGATAATCACAGAAGGTGAGTTTCACCTTAGTCAGTATGTGGTGGGAAAAAAAAAAAAATCAGTGAATAATAATTCTCCCTCTCCCCCACAGCTTTAATTTGGGGGGAAGCAGAGGAGTTTGCCAACAGGACCAGCTCTGCTCTCAGTCTCAGGTCACACAGCTGCTAAGTCTGTGTGCAGCCACACAGCTCAACATAGTTTTTATCTTCCACTGTGCTACTGCAAAGCCTTCTCCTTTGAGAGCATCAC
This sequence comes from Nothoprocta perdicaria, assembly GCF_003342845.1. NCBI lineage: Eukaryota > Metazoa > Chordata > Aves > Tinamiformes > Tinamidae > Nothoprocta > Nothoprocta perdicaria. The sequence continues at coordinate 8,040,881 of NW_020456087.1, read as the reverse complement.
TGTGTTCATCTTCCCTTGCACTTCAGAAATCCTTGTGTGGAAAATCCCCAGTGTACTGGAACACAGGGAAAGCTTTTTCCTTTTCCTCAGGTACTGACGTGTGCCGATTTCTTAATCATCATGTGGTGCTGCCCAGAGTTTGGAAGGAAAGTGGAGCATGCTTTGATCCAAGGGATTACAAACCAGGACATCAGGGTACATATGGAGTACGTACACCCTGGCATGGGCTGTCCAGCAGTGCTAGAAGAGTCCTTGGAATGCTGAACAGCAATCATTTAAAGGAAGAGATAGTAGAGATAGCAATAATAATAATAATAATAATAATAATAATAAGAGCAATAATAATGAGATAGCAATAGCTATCTCTTATAGCAATCTCTTAAGCTATCTCTTAATAGCATAGCTAATAATAATAAGCAATAGCAATAATAATAAGAGATAGCAATCTTTTAAAGGAAGAGCATAGCTACTTTGCTAGTTTGCCTGTGACTTACAATTGGATCCTCACTAGATGTTTTACCCAGCTTTGGCATCAATCCCCAGCTGGACAAGAAATCTTTTTCAATTTAAAAAGTCTAAAATTCAACAGTCCCTCTGAAGGATACTGATCTTACAGATACTGCAGTTGAAGCTCAAGTCTACCTGTGCACCAAAACCTGCAGTAAAATTCCTCAAAACCATTCACTGTTACTCCAATATGGAACTAGAAAATCCAAAGTAAGAATGCTCAGACTATTGTTTGCTCATTGAGAGCATCAGCATGATTATTTTAATATTTTTAACACATATATATGTATGTATAGAGAGAGAGAGAATGGCCACAAATACTCAGAAAAAAAATAGTGATTGTATTATAAGATAAAGATATTATAAGATAAAAAACTGAAAGTGAGTTATGACCCCTGAGCATGTAGGACACAAATTTCCCTGCCAGTTATCCTGTGGCAATGGTAATCTGCAGCAGAAAAGCAAGGTAATAAACTGGGGGCACTAATCTCCTAAAACAGTCGGGATAATTATTGAAAAAAAAATCCAAGGATTTGATCCAACTCAAACGAAGCAAATACTATTTTTTCCCACAATAACCAACCTGTATTGAATCCACTGTGCAGCAATAGAAAGGTTTAGTACTGTAAATCATACATTCAATCACCTTGTGAGTGCTGTAAGCGTTATCATTCTCCTAATCACTGTATCATCTTTGATCCATAACAAATATACTCACCCAGCCTCTGCTAATCTCCAATGTGATTGTGAGATATCCTTATTTGWCCGCACTATATCAGCAGAAATAGGKTTTTTTTTCCTGTGATGATGAACTTTGCTTTATTTGTGTGCCAAATTAAAACACATTATTAAACAATGTCATTTCCTTTATAATTCAAAATAAAAGTAGATAAAGAATTCGAAGCAAGATGGTACCCTTCCATTTTCAGATGTGTTTATAATAAGAAAATGTGAATATGAATCCCAAATATATTTTTGGCATGGTGTAACTGTAATAATTTTAGATATGTGCCATGTTATTACATAATCCAAGAGAAATTATATGAGTTACCTCTACAAGAACATCACATACAGCCTTTATTATCAGCACAAGGTCAGAGACATTCCTGGCTTCGAAAAAAGCTATAAGCAATAAACGAAGAAAATACAGTTAAACACCTGCCAAAGTCTTTGCTGGGCTCAGCCCTTTCCTTGCTTTCATTTTAAAATTGAGTCTCATTATCTCTGCTCTTCACTGTCTCATACAACAGGTTTTCCAGACAGCTATTTCAGTCCAACTTTTCTGTTCTTTTAGAACAACAGGTTAACTATGGATATATAGATATGTTTGTCATATCTATATGCCAAGAGATTGTAGATCTCTTGGATTCACAGCTGAAAACTCAACATTGTGGGATATAGGAATCTCATTTAATTTATTCATTAAAGAAAATCTTTGCATCTGGGGAGTTTCTTCAGCAGAAAGGAGATGTCCTGCAAGGAGTGAGGAGAGGCATCTGCTGAGGCTGAAATTCCTGTGATGTCTAAGGGGAATGTAAAAAAGAATTTGGGGATTTCTGGTAGAGGATGAATGGTGAAGGCAATACTTGCTGATAATAATTCTATGGAAAGGAAGGAGGTTTTTTGTGCACCAGGTGATAGGAGAACCGCCTGCTACAGCAATGGGAGATGGAAGAAAGGATCTCTGTCTTTTAGAGGAGCTGGTCAGGTGCTGGATTTCCTCCTGRTAATCCCACCAGTCACCACCTAAAAAGAAGTAAAACTGAAACTACGTGCACTTTATAGACATACTTAGGTAGTTACCTTGMTGGTTGTGGAGGCAAATCAAATCATCTTGCCCAGATTCTTCCTTGCCTGGCCAGTTGCACAGAGAAAATTGGTCCCACATGAAGGTGGAGGGGAAGGCACATAGTCTACTAGGTGACCTTCTTKATGTCATTTCCTAAAAGTTACTCAGCAGGAAGATTCACCCATGCAGTGTTTGGAGCAGTACAAGAAACCCAGGCCAATTGCTGGGAGAAACAGCCACTCTTCATGATGTTCGGAATATTCCTCCAGGTTTTGTGCAAGAGCGAGCAAGAGAGAGTCCTACAATGCTGCCCAATACAATCCTTCCTCTGCTTTCCAGAAGAGACCAGTTGAGGTTTTTTTTTTATTTTTTATTGTTTTTATTTGATAGCATTTGCTTATGATTTTGATGATATTGGTTGATTCTCACCTTTTCACTTGTCAATGCAAGGTTCTTTTAATGCAAACATATAGGGCCTCCTAGCATCCCATTCTGGGGCAAACAGGTTGCAGACAACTGGTCAGCTCTCCATTTCTTAACCAGGCCAGTGATACGTAGTTTACGTCAGTTAAATAGATGTTCTCACTGAGAATTCACTGAAGTTTTCAGAGAGATAAGATTCATGGAGAGCAGAACACTTTGCTCAAATAGTAGATACTGCTGGGAAAGGAGGACAAACTGATCCATGAAGTCGTTTGGTCGGCTTTAGCAAAGTAATTTGAGGGACTTTGAAAAAGTTCCTCTCTTGCCAAGGCTTTGGTTCTTATACCAATCTATATAGACTAACTGCATTGACTTAATTTTTTTTTCTCGCTGCCATGCCTATTGGGAAAAAAAAAATCTGCATACATTCAGAAGGACCATATTTGTGGTTTAGGTAAGAGTTCATGGAGTGGTTGCCCAATAGAAATGTACACATTTATCTCTGTAAATAACAGAATTTGCATCTCATCTGATACTTTCTTCCATGCCGTATTACTACACTTACTTTAAAACAGAGCAAAACAAACTATAAAACAAAACTTTTAAACAATGAGTAATACCATCACCATTGACATATAGGATGAAACAAATCACAGAAGTGTTTCCATTTGTGTTTCTGCAAAACATAACATAAATGATGTACTCAGTAATTGAAATAAAGACCTATTTTGTAGTTATTGTACCAAATGAGAAACATCATATGGATTTTCAAGTCATTATTACCTATTTTCATACATTTCCCCAACCACGCTTCAGTGCAGGCATCCTGCCAACTAGAGTTCTGCAGACAGCTTAAACACAGCTAGCTGTCTCCATAAAGAATAAGATAATTGTATATATTGCATGGATCTAGTTAAAAACTATTCCATTCAATTAAAAAAAAAACTAATTAAACAAAAATTAGAGGCTCCCTTTCTCTCATCACTGCAACAACGGGGCATTAAGTTATAAGCTACTAGTAGTTTTTCATTTTTGTTATTTGTGCTTTCTTCTCCTTTAACTAATCTATTGGGGAGGGGGAAGGCGTTATTTTTTTTCTGGATGAAGAATATCACTCAGTATCTGTATGCTGAATAATACCTAGAAAAACGAAGTGAAAATAAAATAAAATAAAATAAAATAAAATAAAATAAAATAAAATAAAATAAAATAAAATAA
>NW_020456087.1:8035780-8036929 GCF_003342845.1 Nothoprocta perdicaria | reverse complement strand
AATCCGTCAGTGCGAAGCCGCAGTGTCTCTGGAGCCCCGCACGACGGCAGCCCCATCACGACGGGGCCTCTGCGTCCCTCCTGCCGGAGGGGGACAAGGGAAGGGGCGGAAGAACCGCGCTTGGGGGGCAGGTCACCCCCTCCAGCTCTACCCGGGGACGGGGCTGCGGGTGGACACATCTGGGCCGCCCCGGCACAATCAAAAAAAAAAAAAAGAAAGGCCAGGAAAGGGGAAAGAGGAGGAGGAGGGAGACGGCGGGGCAGGAGCTGCAGAAGGCAAAGGGGCGTCCCCATCCCCACCGGGGCTGTTGGAGTAGGGGGTGGCTTGGTTGTCACGGCCGGAGATCAGCGAGGTTGACCCGGAAAAGTCTCCAGAGCGACTGCGGGAGCCATAAAGCTCCGGGCCCTGTCCCGGGACGGATCCCTGGAGCGCGGGAGGGAACCGCGGCCCCATCGCCCCTCACCTGCGCGGGAACCCCCGGCCGGGCGCCCAGGGCCGCCCCGTCCGCGCCCGGCAGCGGCGCCGGGGGCTCCGTGCTGCCCGGGGGGTCGCGCTGCAGCCCCCGCCGCTGCCCCGGGCTCGGCTGTGCCGCTGCGAGGCTGCCCTCGGCCCGCGCGGGAGCCGCTCCCGCTCCGCGGAGCCTCCGCTGCCTCCTGCCCAAAGCGGCCTCTCGCTGGGCGCTTTGACGCGGCGGGACAGTCTCCAGCAGGGAGCGATGGAGCCGGCAGCTGCAGCCCTTTCGACGGGGGTCAACGCAGCCCAGCCCGGCCAGCAGCATCCCCCCTGAATAAAGCGGTTGCAGGGCTTGATTACACGGGCACCGCTCCAGCGGGATTTGGGGAAAGGCTCCGTACCAGAGCGGGACCGTAAGACCTGGGAAAGGCCTGAGCAGGGAGAGCTGCTCGGRGAACCCCTGCCGGCCCTCGCTCCTCTCCCCCGCAGGAGAGGCCTCTCCTCCCCCGCACCCCGATGCGAAAGGTACCGACAAAGGGCGCTGGACAAGGGCGCCCACGAATCGCCCGCGGTGTGCCCGCCCGGGGCCGGGCAGGGGCTCCCGGCGGCGGCGGCCGCTCCGCTCGGGCTTGCTCGCTTGTGCCACCCGGCGCGGGGCTCCCCGGGCGCGGCGGCGGCCGGACAACAGGAGGCGCT
>NW_020456087.1:8028689-8034837 GCF_003342845.1 Nothoprocta perdicaria | reverse complement strand
TAGAAGAGTCGTCCAGGGCAGGAACAGGAAAGGGACAAGTTATAGGCGGCCTGCGAAGGCTGACAGAGCCCCTCCATCCACATCATGAAGTGCTTTGACCCGTGTCTGTTTGGTTTCTTTTTTTTTTTTCTTTTGCCACTTTGCCTTTCCACCTCTCAGMCCGTTTAGATTCCCCTATTTCTTGCAAGAAGCTGGAGTGTGACCCAGGTACTAATGAGACATGCGCTGCCTCTTAGTGCTGCTGCTCCTGCCAGTCTGGCTCCACAGCAGAGCCTCTTGGGCCGGAGGTTTTCAGCGTAAAGATATAAAATGGTTCCAGTGACTCACCTGGTGTTTGCCAAGCGAAGCTTAATATCAGCGGATCCGCATTCAAGCCTCTGTCCGTATTTATTGGGTGGCTCTAACGTTACGTCTCGGCGTTGTGACTCACATGGTTTCTAAACGTAAAGCACCAGACAAGAAATATCATCATCATCATCATCATCATCATCATCATCATCATCATCTCCATCACTATCATATACCCGGGCCGGCAGCCCAGTCCGAAGAGCGAGATTGAGCCCGCGCGGGAACCCGAGCCCTTGAGCTGGCAGCCCGAGTGCGGTCCCTGGCCTGGAGGGCGCCGGGAGCGGAGGGGCCGCGCAGGGCCCTGGGGCCCCAGAGGAACCTGGCACAGTTAGCGGCTTTGAAGTGAGCCGCGGGAGAGGGAGGGCAGCGGGGGGGACATGTTGACTGCAGGACTCGGGACTTTGGAGCACGTCCCAGCCATCAAGTTAAAGAAGCATCTACTGGACTTCAGCAAATAGAGCCCCTAATCTGAGGGCTTTAGGGCTGGATGGCCTTTCGCATTCTATTCAAACACAGGGGGCTGCCCTTCCCTTATCTGCYTCATTTCATTTCCACCGACCCCTCCTTGCATTTGTCCCGGCCGCCTCAAAAGGGTGGGTTCCTCCCCCCTCCCCGCCGCTCCCCCCGTCCCCTCTCCCACCTCCGTCTCTCCTTCTTTCCYCGCAAGCTTAAACCAATTACACTGCTTGGCAAATAAAGTGCCGCCCCGGGGGGGTGCGGGCGGCGGGAGCTGCCTTGTTTGCAGGTGCATCTCCGGCTTTGTAGGTGCGAACGCCTTTGTGCGGCGGGCAAATGGGGAGAGGAGGAGGAGGAGGTGGGTACTTGTGCGACGTAAGATCCACATCAGCGCAACTCCACTCACATCCCGGCCGGCACTTCCTCACTTTCTCAACTGTCTCGCCCCACGCCGCTCCCTGCCTCCTTTTTTGGCGTATTATAGAGGAGGATTGAGCACCCCCTTCCCCCGCTCCCTCCCCGCCCCCCCGGAGCCGCCTTCCCGGCAGGTCGGCCTCCCGGGCTCTTTTCCTGCTGCCCGCCGCTCGCTTGCAGGAGGGCTGGATGGTTACACCGGGCAGCCGGGCTCCATAATGTTAGGGACTGTGAAAATGGAAGGGCATGAAACCAGCGACTGGAACAGCTACTACGCCGACACCCAGGAGGTGAGTGGATCCCAGGGCTGGCTCCTCTGCTGCCCCTCTGCAAGGGGGAGGGGGTCAGGGAGGGACGGGGGCCTGGTGGGGGGGCAGCGACKGGGGGAGCAATTTACGCTCCAGATCCTGCCAGTGCAAATGGGCTCCCGCACCCGCCCCGGCTGCGCGGGCTTCCCCGAGGAAACGTGCGCCGTTCCCGGGACGCCGGGACCCCCCGAGCCGGCGGGGACCCCCGAGAGCCGCGCACAGCGCTGGGGCTCTTCCAGGAGCCGCAACCTGCGCTCTCGGCGGGCACGAAAAGCGCCCACGAACTCCTGCTCGGGGCAGGGGAGTCGCGGCTCCTTCCGCCGTGTGGCGAGGGGCGGCCGGGCCCGGGCGCCGCGCCGGGCGCCGTCGCGGGCCTCACCTGTATGAGCGGTGCGGAAAGGAAGCAAGGAAGAAAAGGAGGAAAAACAAAAAAGGCCGTTGGCCCGTGCTTGGCAAGCCGGGCTGCGGCGCGCGCCGAGCGGCGGCCGGGGGGCGGCGCTGCGGGCAGCGGCCCCGCAGGCCGCCACGCGTGTTTGCACCGGAACGGAGGGAAACGGCCGCAACGGCGAGAACGGCGGCGCGGCAGGAGGCCCGAGCAGAGCGCTCGGCGACGGCGCCTTCCGCGCCGCAACGCGCGGGGTGCGCGGGGGTTCCGCGCTCCGCTCCGAGCCGCGGCGGCCCCCGCGGGGAAGCCGGCGCCGAGCGGCACTGCCAGGAGCGCTGGGCACGAGGAGGGAGCCGCGTTGAGGAAGTGCTCGCGGGCGGGCGCGCAGGTGCGCAMGGGCGCTGCACCAGCGCGCGCGGCCGCGTTCCGCACCCCGCACCTCCGCGGCGCTGCGCGGGCCCCGCGGGCATCCACCACCCTGCTGGTGTCGCCTACGACACCGAAACATCGGCTGAGGTCGAAGAAGGGTCATCGTCTTTCCATTCATTTGTCTTCGCAGTTCTCAATGACCATGAACATAAAGTTAATTTGCTGTTTGGGAGTTTCCGTCTTTTCCCGTCCCCTCACTACTTAATTCAAAATACTGCAGGGATGGCGTGTGGGAAACCCGTCCTAGCTCTGCGATCTCAAATTATTATTATTAAATTAAAATCGTTTTTATAACTTGGTATAATCTGTAGAAAATGCTAACAAATACTACAGTGGGTTTTTTTTAACCGTGACTAAACATGCTTTCCGTTTGCCTTTGTTCGAGGTAAATTGAGAATATACTTTCGACGTGTTTTCCCCTCCTATTAAGTCTGTATTGGGAAGCACTTTCACACTCCCYGGTTCTGAATTTCGTAGCAATTCTGTTGGAAGAAAAGGTGCAACAATTTATGCGCATTAAGTGATAATAGCAAATCAAGAGCAGGGGACGTTTCATCTTTTCTTATTTTCATAAAGTTTTTCTAACTTTAAATGAAAGATTGACTTGATAGAAAATGCATAGAAGTGGGAGGGTTTCCACCGGGAGCGTTTTTTTTTTTTTTTCCCCTCTTTTTTGCGTGACAAGACACTATCATACTTTGGTGCCAGAAAAGACATTGAAATCCACAGTAGGGAGGAGAAATGTGTGATATTATTGCTGAGAAAGTTCGAACACATGAATTTCGTCTTGGCGCAGAGAAGATATATCCGTAATTTCCAATATTCTAGTTAGTTTTGATAATATTTAGCTAGCAATGTGGGACAGRAATGAGCAAGCGGGTGGTCTGTGCGGGACGGAAACCTCCTCCCGGGCGGCCGAGCCCGCGGCCGGGCCGCAGCGCGCGGCGCGGAGCCGCCTGCGGAGCGCTCCGAGGCTCCCGGGGATCCCGCCGCAACCGCCGCGCAAACGGGAGCGGGGTCCGGCCCGAGCAAACTATCTCTGTGTCCATATTTATAAATACGTCTAAGTATAAATTAGCCTTTTGGTCCCACCAGCGGCTCTTCCGCGTGGATTTTGGAAAGTGCTTTCCCGGGTGTCGAAGAAGCTCAAAGTCTCCCCGGGSAGAGGCCGTCGGCCGGGCTGGGCCGGGCCGGGCGCTCTGGGTGCAGAGCAGCTCCCGGGAGGGGCAAATCCGTCCCGGGGATCTGTCCTTCCTCCTCTCTCCTAATCTCCTCTCTCCGTCTCGCTGCCCTAGGCCTATTCCTCGGTGCCCGTGAGCAACATGAACTCGGGGCTGGGCTCCATGAACACCATGAACACCTACATGAGCATGAACACCATGACGACGAGCGGCAACATGACCTCGGGCTCCTTCAACATGTCCTACGCGAACCCTGCGCTGGGCGCGGGGCTGAGCCCCGGCGCGGTGGCCGCGATGCCCGCGGGCTCGGCGGGGCCCGTGCCCGGCATGGGGGGCGGCGTGGCYGCCATGGGCTCGGCGCTCAGCCCCGGTGCCATCAACGCCGTGCCGGCCCAGGCGGCCCCCATGAACGGGCTGGGCCCCTACGGCGGCATGAACCCCTGCATGAGCCCCATGGCCTACACGCAGTCCAACCTGGGCCGCGCGCGGGACGCCAAGACCTTCAAGCGGAGCTACCCGCACGCCAAGCCGCCCTACTCCTACATCTCCCTCATCACCATGGCCATCCAGCAGGCGCCCAGCAAGATGCTGACGCTGAGCGAGATCTACCAGTGGATCATGGACCTCTTCCCCTACTACCGGCAGAACCAGCAGCGCTGGCAGAACAGCATCCGCCATTCGCTCTCCTTCAACGACTGCTTCGTGAAAGTGGCCCGCTCACCCGATAAGCCCGGCAAGGGCTCCTACTGGACCCTGCATCCCGACTCCGGCAACATGTTTGAAAACGGCTGCTACCTTCGCCGGCAAAAGCGGTTCAAGTGCGAGAAGCCGGCGAGCAGCAAAACCCCTCAGGAGGGCAGGAAAGATCAGGCCGGGGCCTCCAGCTCCAGCTCTAATTCCCCCCTGCACAGGGGCCACAATAAACAGGCGCAGCTGGACACGGCGACCTCCCTCTCCAGCTCCAACCCATCCGCCAGCCCCCAGTCCATGGACCACAGCGGATCGAGCACGGAGCTAAAGACCTCGGCCTCGGCCGCCTCCTCCACCATCAGCTCCGTCCCCACCTTGGCCTCCGTCCCGCACCCGCCTCACTCCTTAGCCCACGAACCCCAGCTCCACCTCAAAGGGGACCCCCACTACTCCTTCAACCACCCCTTTTCCATCAACAACCTCATGTCCTCCTCGGAGCAGCAGCACAAGCTGGACTTCAAAGCCTACGAGCAGGCGCTGCAATATTCCTCCTACGGGGCGAGCCTGCCCGGCGGGCTGCCCCTGGGCAGCGCCTCCATGGCCGGCCGCGGCAGCATCGAGCCCTCGGCCCTGGAGCCCTCCTTCTACCAAGGTGTGTATTCCAGACCCGTGCTAAACACCTCGTAGCTCTCCCGAGGGTCTCCCCCAGCCCCTCTCGCCCCTTCTTGCCGCCTTCCCCGCTCCCTCTGCGACGAACCGCGGTGTTTCCGCACGCTGCGTGCAAAGGACTGTTACTTTCTGGGCGTCTCGTAACGCGCTGTGTATCCTTAGTAGCCAGCACGGCCTCCTGCAAAGCCACCCGCGCCCCTCTGTACATACCCCATCCCCTATAGCCTTTGCAGGATATATTGAGGAGAAGACAAAAATTGTTCAAGCTTGTAAACTACTTGTTTGTGCTTTCCACCTCGCCCCGGCCCCCCTCGCCCTCTCTGTGCTCTATAATCTCATGTAAGTTTACAGGTATGTGGCAATACTTTAACAATACGGAGATGAAGAAGTGAGTAGACGTTTAAGGCTTTTTTTAATTAAAAAGGCTTTGAAGGACAATACTGCTGTGAAGTAGCAAAACACTAAGAGAACCTCTAAGCAACAAGAGGACTATTTACTTTCTAGGATCATCCTTTTGATACTTGCAAAATAAACCTTCGGCTAGTACAACCCGCATACACCCAGATGCTGCGGGCCGGATCCTGCACTCCCGAGGGGACCAACTGGAGCTTTGGAGTGCAGGATGCGACCCTTCTTTTATATTTTTTCCAAGTGTTACCTGTCTTGGGACGTAATATAAAGTTACAAGAGGTCACARCCAGTTGGGTATTTTTTGCCTTCCCATCTGTTACGAAGATTCCCATTCATCAGGAACTCTCTTCAACATGTGGATGACATGCTTATTTAATTCCACTGTCTTTTCATTGTATACCGCCTAGAGCTCTGTATGTATAACAAAGTTCTTTTCCCCCGGCAAACATTATCTATATAACCAACTTAAGGAAGAGAAGGGAGCTCTTCTGCTCTCTTGTTTTTCTAACTCAATACATTCCACACCCCAGAATTGTTGTGGCCATTTAATTATCGCCATTTTTAGCTTGTTTCATCCAGTGTTAATGCACTTTCCACAGTTTTACACGGTGTTAGCATAGCCAGACGGGTTTTATTATTATTCCTGTTCGCTGTTTCAATGTTCTTAATTTATTGCATGGTTTATATTTTTTCTTTCTTTACAGCCTGAAATTGCTTTAAATGACAGTTTAAAAAAAAAAAGAATTACACGTGAATTTAAGAAATTTTGTTAATTTTATAAATGTGATTGTAATTGAAAAAATATTTTGATTTAAAACGATAACTGAGATTTTAAGGCGTGGAGTATGTTTTTGATC
>NW_020456087.1:8025441-8028574 GCF_003342845.1 Nothoprocta perdicaria | reverse complement strand
GTGCGCGGGGGCGGCTGCAGGACTCGCCGTCGTGCGCAGCGCGAGCGGCGGCTCCGCGGGGGTGCGCGGAGGCCGCGGCCCGCGGCAGCGCTGGCGGCTGCGGCGCCCGGCCAGGGCCGCGTTCATTTGCGCCGTGCGCGCAGCGCCGGCCGCGCCGCGCGCGGGCCTTTCTGCCGTCCTTGCGGGCTGTATGTGCATGCAGATRCCTATATGTGTATATGTGTCTCACCGCCTATATGTGTTTACGCGTATTTCCCTCACCGCCGCCTCCCGCCTCGCCTTGACACCGCGAACCGCAGCGGCCGCGCAGCGAGCGGCATCCCCGGAGGCGCTTAACGCCTTCCCCGCGCTCATCCCCTGGCACGTAAAAAAGCCGCGTAATTGTCCTAATGATCACATAATTGCCCCCCGACGGCTTGGGAGCAGCGGCCACTAACTGCGTGTGAGGGTCGAAGGCAAAAGCCAAAACCAAACCTACAGCCTGCGCGGGCTGCGCAGCTCCCTCGCCCTCCGGGTTTTTGGAGCCCCGCCGAAACGCGGAGCAACTCCAGGTTGCACCGAGTCCAGGCGGATTCCATCTAAAGCCCCGCTGCTTCTGCCAGAGGCAGCGGTGTGCGGATCGGGACAGGATGAGGCCCGTTTTGAACAGGACTTCACTCGCCCTCCGAAGACTAGTCTATAGTCTATAGAGAATATTCCCYCTCTGAGCGGGGGCATTGATTTAGTGCCTCAGGCTCGCACACAGAATATACTCATGGGCCGACAGCGATAAGGCCGGGGGTTGTGCATATCAACCGGGGATCACAGCCCGTGTCTAATGGAAATATTCGAGGCGTGAGCAATTAAAAGGTTTAAGTGGCCCGGGGTGGCTCCAAACCCGTGGCAGATAAAGAGCGGAGCCTGTCACGGACACAGCCCGTGTCCCAGCGCCGCCCGCCACCAAGATTATTTTCTTTCCCTTGCTCGTTGCAGGCAAACGGTGACTTCGTGGCCAAACGAGCCACGGACAAGGAGGGCAAATGGTTCGTGTGAAGCCCGCAGGGTCCCCASGCAGTGAGGGCACCTTGCTGCACTTGGCTTAGGACGTGAAAGTCAACAGAGCGGAGAAAAGTGTCCCCTATTCTGCCCTGCTCCAAGCAGCGGGGCTGTCGTTTCAATCCTGTCCTTGACAGCAGCGGAAAAATAATCTGGAATGGGATCGCGTAAAGGAAGGGAGCGAACGGCTCCCGTTCAGCGGGCATGTGCGGTGGGCAGCTCATGGGAGTTATTTTTTCCAGACAGATGGGCCATCCTGACGGGATGGATGGGACGGGATGGGMCGGGACGGGGCCCGGGTTTGGCGCAGGGCAGAGGTGGCCCCGGGACCTCTGGCGCAGGTGCGGCGGGGAGCGGGCGGCCGCGTTGGCTCCGCGGCAGCTTCGCCTCTCGCTCCGCGGCCCTTGTGGCCRCTAGGCCACGTGCGAGGCGGCGACAGCGGCTCCGTTACGCGCAAACGGGGCCCGGTGCGCGGCGCGGGAAGCGCCGGCTGCGCCGAGATCGGGAGAGTCGGTGCAACAGCCCCCAATATTCACCCAAGTCAAGGGGGAGGTAAAATAGCGACAACCTCCTCGGGCCGTTTCCCGAGCCCGAATGGACATTGCTGACATCTACAGAAGCGAAAACGTACAAGAGAAAATGTTTATCGCAAGGAAATTATTTAAAATTACCGGACAGGAAGATGAGAGGGAAAAAAAAAATCTGTCTTTTATTCCCCATGAAATATAGCAGTGTAAATAAAATAAAAGAAAAATCTATAAGCACTGTTCAAAAAACACTTCAGTCTTTGGCTGAGCTTCAAATATTATTTTGAAACGTTGCGGAGAGGTTGAATACTTGAATGGTTACTGGTCCGTCAACGCAAACCAGAAATAAAAGAATTTTCTCTCTGTAACTCCAGCTAGCTTTTAAAAGAGCAATTCACCTTGATTTACTTTAACAGCGATATTACAGATAAAACACTTAATTGCGATAACAATGCACGTATATGATATTTCACCTCAGTTATGATAAAACGGGCTCTAGGCATATATCTGCATGTATTTACGTAAAGTCACCTCTCCCCTAAAGAATGTTATTTTAAAGCCAGACTAGATAAATAAAGTCTTTTAGTGTACATTCAGCTCGATCATTTGAATTCGTGAATAAATAAATTATCCTCATATGAACACGAGATGGACAGTACACTAGGCAGCTATATAGGTAAATATATTGCATATATTAACATATATATAATTGATACGTATTTGTTTCCATGGGAGACAAGTGGAAATACACGCAACACACAATGACCAGGCGAAAATCATATCACAAGAGAGTGCGGAGAGGGACTGGGTAAGGGAATATGTACACGTAGGTCTCCGCAAAACTCCCACGCCGTGATATTGTATTAAGAAATATTGGCTAGTGCTTAATAGCTAAAATAAAAATGCAATTAGTCTGATTATTGAAATGCCAGCTGCGATATTGTAAAAGGGGTCGTTTTTCCTCTCAGTGAGAACCCGGGCTTCTCAGTCTACTGGCAAATGTAGAATGATAACTAATAAAACCAGAATGAACATTTTCTGCAATTTGCAGGGTCGAAAGGTCCTTTTCAGCTGCAGAGCAATTTGAGGGAAGAGAAGATTGGAAAATGGAAGGCGATAAGAAGAAAACCTGCCTTTGTTCTCCCTGCTTATTTTCTACTAATTATTCTGCCCATTGTGACAAAGTAGCAGTTAAGGACAGATTAGTGTAAATAACCTCGCATTTCGCTCCCAAACACTGCAGCTCGCTGGTCCAAGCCGTGCCATGGTGTTTGTGTTTCTCCCCTTCACCTCAAACAGAAACTTATTGAGATTTCAGATCTTTGAACTTTGGACGGATCAAACTGCCAGCCCTCACCTTTGTCTCCAGTCATTAGGATTAAAACATATGTAGCCTCACAACAGGATCCGCTTGGCTCTAAGAAAAAGAAAAAAAGAATGCAACGTACTCGCTCCTTCCTAGTCCCAAACTCCCAAATTCCCGTATTTAGCTTAATTCATTGAAATGACCATTTCTCGGGACGCCGTCTCTGCTAAGAGACGTGAATAGGGTTTTGCCAGGATGGCAGGAA
>NW_020456087.1:8015757-8025436 GCF_003342845.1 Nothoprocta perdicaria | reverse complement strand
AAAAAAAAAAGAGAGAGAGAGAGAGAGAAACCTCGCCGTTTTCCTCGTTATTTTGCCACTACTGGTTTATTATCAGCAATCCAATTTCCCCACGAAAGCTGCGCGCTCATTGCTCCAAATGGGACCTGCCAGCACAAGGGGGAATTACAAGAGCTGGGTTGTCGCTGTCGTTATTATTATTGTCTTAATCTTTTCCCGCTCAGCAGGCGGGACGGGGACTGAACCCCGCGTGTCGCGGGGGTCTCCGCGGCGGCGGGACGAGCCGCGGGCGGCGGGACGAGCCGCGGGCGGCGGGTCCGGGCTGGTGCCCCGAGTCCTCGCTGCTCTTGGGCACGACCCGCGGTTCTTGGGCATCGCGGCTCCCAGCCGGGGCTCTGGGAAGCGTCTCTTTCGCCTTTGCTGCGCGGCGGCCGCTGCGGAGCGAGGGGCAGGGGTGCCGGGGTGAACCTGTCTGAGGTGACTGCGCTTCTTGCAAAATCAGCCTCGGTCAGACACCTCGAGGAGAAGGGGAAAAAACAATAAAAATAAAAAAAAAAAAAAAAAAAAAAAAAAAAAAAAAAACAGAGAGAGAGAGAGAGAGAGAGATGCCGAGCCTGCCTGGAAATATCATTCTGCTCAGGTGGACTGCGGTATCTCCCATCTCCCTCTCATGAACGGGGCTTCACCAGGAGCCGCCAGTAGCCCTGCTGGCTGGATGCTCCCGGAAGGCTGGCCCTCCACTGTGCCTCGGAACCCTTGGAGACTTCACAAGGTGCCCGGGGCTGCGGGCAGCCCCTCGGCGATTCCCTCCGCTACCCGAGYCCGGCCAGAGCCCTGCGAGGCACCGGGTCGAGGAGCGGGGGCCCGGGCGCCTGCAGCAGCCAGAGCTACGGCGAACACCGCCTGYGTGCCCTAGGCTTCCAAGTGCTCCCCAGCGAATAATCTGCATTTGCAGGCAACTGCGCAGTAGCTGAAATATATTTCCCTCTTTATTCCTTCTCTTCTCAGAGCCTGCCCGGCAGGTTGCTAACAYACATTTCCTCCCGTTATGACCGGCGGAAAATGTAAACATGTCGGTAACTAGGAGGTGGGCCTCATTCTGAAAACCGGGATCTCTCCATAGTGACTCTTAGTAATGACCTCCTTAGCATAAGAAAGCCCCGGGGGCGGGGAATCTTTGAACTGCGGGGCAGGAGATTGAAATAAGAGCATGTCTAAACTTATTCAAATGTATGCAACAAGTTTTCCAGTTCTAAGGTTATCTGATGTGACGAACAAACGCTTTTCCCGCTCCCTTTTCTTTCCTGGTAGCTTTATCTAAGGAAGTGCTTTACAATCCACACATATGTCACTACAGTGCGTGAAAAGGAAGGAGGAAAAATAATCCAACAAAATCAATCCCCTGCGTCCACATTCAGTAAAGAAAACGGTAAAGCTTCTAATTTAGAAAGTGGGGACGCCCTCACCTCCAAATACGAGCGGCAGTGGATGCGGGGGAACCGCTGGCACCGGCATCATCTTCTCGTGGCTCCCTTAAAAACACCCCCATTGCGGACATCGATGTTCGCACATCGGACATCGAGAGGAAGAGGGGAAAAGAGACGCTAGCCGGTGCCCATCACAGATCTCCCCCCCGCTCCGCTGCTCCCCCGGGGCAATTGTTCCCTTGAGCCTCTATTAATGCGGGACATATGTTATCCACAGGCAGGAGGCAGCGGCAGGACTTTGCCATCTAACTTGTTGCTCAACTTACGAGGCGGTTCTCATCTTCTCATCAAAAGCCGCCGGTCTTTCTTCAGCCGTATGGACAAAAATGTGACCAACAATGCCCGCCTCCCTTCACTTCAAAAGCTGCTATCGTGGAGCCTACCCAGAGAATTTTCTCCCTGCCTTTCATTCCCGGGTTGAAAAAAGGCACTACAGGGCCAAGGCGCTCCTAATACTCTTTGATGGGGATTGAATTCATTATCTCCAATAACACAATTGTGCTTGGCCAACGAAAAGAGCAAAGTAATACTCATCTAGAATTAGAGAGCGGGGCTCAGAAGAAAGGGAGCGAGAGGGTGAGGGGGCTGGAGGCATTTCAAAGGGAAAGGGGGGAATGAGAAAACACCTATATCGAAAATCGGCTTCGGAGGAGGGGGTCCCCAGCAGTTTAAATTACAGAAGTGTATTAAGTGGTGCATTGTAGGGATCGCGGCACGTTGGTGGTCTGAGCGCACTTTCCTTTCCTCCCTTCGCCGGCCAACGCGGCACCGATTGCGCTGGAGGTTCTTGACGTTTCCCTCATCGGGATGGCCCCGGCTCCTGCTCGGATGGCCCCGCTCTCCGCTCGGCTCCCTGCCGGTCTCGAGGTGTCCCGAGCAGGGCCAACGCCGTCCAGGGCAACGTGCAAACACTCAGCCGAGCGCCACGGCCACGGCCGGGAGGAGCGCGGGTCACCCCCGGAGTCAGGGCGGCCGGCGAAGGGCAAAAGATGGGTGGGTGAATGAATGAAGGAAGGAGCGAGCGAATGAATGGAAGAAGGAAGGAGCGAATGAATGGCTAACACACTCACAAATAAATAAATAGTCGAGCACAAAAATCAACCGAATGGAAAACCGCTGTGTTATTATGAGAGATTAAAATATTTGCCTGTTTGGTTTCCAGCGTCAATGTTTTCCATCGGCTATTAGCCAAACAGGCTAATTTTCAAGCCTACCAAGCGCTACATGGCACTGGGTGGTTAAACACTGGGTGGTTAAAGGCAATGTACGTGGAGTGGGGGCGCGCGCCACCCCGCGCGGGTGCGCGCTCCACGCGGCGGCACCGGCCCACGCGGCCGCAGAAAGGGACGCAAGGGACAGAAACCGGTGGCCACTTGCTCGTCCTGACCCCCTCGGCTCCCCCTCGGCGACCCCAGCCCCAGCAGCGGCGAGTGCGGAGGCGGCGGGAGGTGACGATGGGCGCGCTGCGGAGCGGAGCGCTCGGGGAAGGCATGGAGCCAAACGCAGTCCCGCCAAGCGACGTGGGTGTCCCCGCGGGGGAATCGGTGGCGAAACCTGCCCTTTCTGCAGGAAAATCGATAGTGCAAAGGGCGGAGCGCTCCACGCGCCTCCTGCCCGTGTGAGGACAGGCCTGGGCTGCACGGAGAGGAGCTGGGGCCTCTCCTCTGCTAGGGACACCTGAGGCTGTGGCAGCAAGAAAGAGCAGAGGGGGCATTGAATGGGGTGTGGGGTTGCGGCAAGCGGAGTGAGCCGTCCTCAAAGTGCCCCTTCGTCCCGCGCGCGAGTCGCCGCACGAGTGGGCGCGTGGCTGCGGGAACACTGCGCCCCTGTCCGCGCGCTGCGCCCGGGGGCACCGCGATGTCACGCGGGGAAGAAGCAGCAGCGGGGCTCGGCTCCCCGCTTCGGGCCACTGGCACCTGGCGAACGGTGTCTCCCCCAAAAGATTTGTTATTTTTTCCGGCGTAGGAGGTGCCTTTCACACGTTGGCCATTACATGGATGGATATCATCAGCCTGTCAGTGATCCAGAGGCCTCTCTAGCTTGTTCCTGGGCTCACCCCCGTTCCCAATAGCCAAATTCTACTGCGGGGACCAGGAGTCTCCCTCTGCCCCCCTCCCCTTAATCCTCGAGTTCTTCTCGGGGCCTAACTGGAAGCCTAAGCCAGAGCAAGGAACCTAATCTGCCGGAGTTTGTCCTGAAAAAGGGACACATCGGTCAGACAGGAGAGAACGAAGCAGAGGGACGGTATCTCCTATCCCCCATGAGGGTTTCCTCATGTGCAGTAACGCTGACCCTGTTGCCTTTCTTTTCACAAGGCAAAGCTGACCTTGACAGGGCTGGTTTATGCGGATCCACACTCCTCCTCTTAAACACTCCCTGGAAGGGTGGAAAGCTGTATTCACCTGCTTTTTTTTTTTTTTTTTTTTTTTTTTTTTTTTTTTTTTTTTTCTTTCTTTCTTTTTTTCCCACACGACGCTCTTCCGATATTACACTGACCTCAGCAGAGTCCGAGGTTCAAGGATTGCATGATATTTCCCACTTTGTAAAGTGCCTTAGAGGGTATTTTCATTTGGGAGAGGTGCTCTTGTTCTTTTAAGGACTTTTGTTTAAATCTAGGAAGGAAAAAAAATAATGCTTGTACTTCTCCATAGAGCGCTATCAAAATATTCCCGTCTGCTGCAGAGACAAGAGGGAACTTCCTACTCTTCCCTTCCCGTCTATGTGTGTTTAGACCGAGCATATACGTTAAGGGGCTTCCTAAGCATTTTACTGCCTCTGCAGTTTAGCTCCGTGCGCATGGTGACCTCTCCAAAGCATGTGCTAAATGACCACACACTTAATGACCAACAATTACTTTTTTTTCTTTTACAACACAGCTTACCTTAATGATCAAAGTGTCATTTATACTTCCACACAAAAGACTTTAACTGTTACAAGGGAGCTCTTTGGTCTATGAGAAATAATTTGTTTTGTACTGTAGCACAAACAGGGGATTAGCAGTTCAGGTAAGGAGTAAGCAGCAGCAACAACTTAATTCCTAGGCAACAAAGATCCCTCTTTCATGCCCAAGCTCTTTCCGGCAAAAGGCAGGGCATGGTACCATGGCACCGTCTCCGGCCCGATGGGCCGCTCCGGCACGAGCTACCCTGGGTTTCTTTCTTTTGTAAATCTGTCCAAGTTTTCCTAACTTTCTGGGCCAAAAGTTAGGTATATTAATAGTCAGTGCTAAGTAAAAAAACAAACATAAGAAAGTAGCCAAATTAAATATAATTCAATTTTTTAAACATCACGATTTAGCAAACAGAGTTTGAAGAAAGCTCTGTATGTGTATATATACATATATACATATATATATATATACCAGCCCGTATTTCCAATTGAACTGATACAAATGAGATTGGATTTTAAAGAATCATTTTCACTTGCACTGACCATTTTTATTTTATTTTATTTTATTTTATTTTATTTTATTTTATTTTATTTTATTTTATTTTATTTTATTTTATTTTATTTTATTTTATTTTATTTTATTTTATTTATTCTATTCTATTCTATTCTATTCTATTCTATTCTATTCTATTCTATTTTATTTATTTCGCCTTGCAAACACACAGTTCAGGTAGAAACAGTAAAACCCACCTGCCGGGCACCTCCGCCCTCCCCATTCTCTCTTTTATCCGCTCCTGTCTTTGCTTTGCTGCTTTCTGGCAACAGTAAAGGGGAAAACTGCTCACTCACAGCGTGATCCGCTTAAAATAACTAAATAACGAAGCAGAACCCGGCACTCCTAGGCTGATGCACTGGAGGGGGTACCACACTTCCCACGGAGTGTGAGCCCCTGGGGACCAGAAGGACAGGAGGCGGACAAGTGATGTCCCAGGGAACGACGTGGGACAGGATCTCTCTGGCCCCCTTCCCCTGAAACCACCTTTTTTTTTCTTTCTTTTTTTTTTTTTTTTTTTTTTTTTTCTTTGAGTCTTGTCATTAGGATGAAGCCAACTGAGATCATCATCATCCAACACCTCTAAGCTGGTCAGAGAGGCTGAGCAGGCACCTAGGGACGTCTCGAGGGCTGCAGCAGCTCGGTGCTGCTCATTGCTTCTACTTTTCCATTCTTTGTAGTATAGAAAACCCAGAGAGGTTTCCTGCTTGTAGGAATCTGGGAAGGATGGACATACTGGTGAGTTTTTCTCTCCATTTGGACCTTCTCACATATACACAGAAGGACTCCAAGGCAAGGGCTGTACTGAGAGGCAGCTGCGGGGCCGTCTTGCTCAGGCCAAGGCTGAAAGTACCTCAGTGGCAGCAGGAAGGAGACTTATGAGGCTTTCTCAGGCGTTTTCAGTTCTTTAAAACCACCCTTTTACTCTGTGCTGGAAAGCCCATGGCCTCCAAACCACATGGATCCGCTGGAATATAGTAACAGCAAAGTAAATAGCACCTAACTAAATAATGATAATTCTAAACACCTCTCAGAGAGTCACAGCACTTACTACAAGAGCCACACATATATATATATATGTAGAGAGAGAGAGAGAGAGAGAGTTTTAGAGAATTTTAGAGTTTAGGAAAACTATGTGTTTTCATCCTCATCTTAACGTTAAGAAAGCATGCATATTTTAGTTTAAGAACTTATCCAGGAATTCAAATATAAAGAGGGTAGACTCACAAATTACCTGCCAGTGGGGGGTTCTTCACGTAATAGTCCCTTTTTAGCAAATATGCACTGATCTAAGAAGCCAGAAAGTTTCCTGTTTGGTCTGCCAGACTGGCAGTTTTCATAATAACTTTGGTCTCGAGTAGCATGCAAGACGTTAGCATATATTTGTATGTTTTCTAAGGCACACATATCGTTACCATTGCATGTATTGCCTCCGTTCTAGAAAAGATGGAATAAAATAAGAGCTATAGCGTTCATTCCTTTGGAAAGGCACCCTTGGAAACGAGCCATTTTCAGAACGTTTGGATTTGAGAATAAGGGTAGTTGTGCTCAACTAGCTAGATTGTTTGTGATGGGGCAATTTCAGAACCAAGAGTCAATACTCGCTGTGGGTACAATAACTTCTTAACAGCCAGATCCTCCAGATTGCAACGAATGGGCTGCACGTGCTGACGAGGTCGTTAAGTGCAACAGTCCTGTTTCCATGCCAGTAACCTTAGCAAGGAATAAAATAGGAGCGGGAAAACCAAAGAGAAAACATCAGTTGTCATTCTACTTAAAACATAAAAATAAATAAATAAGAAGGTTTCTCCCCCGCCTCAGTTTTCACCTGGAAGTATCAATAACTCCTTTCAATACTGAGCGGCAAACCGCAGCCAAAGCGCTGTGAAAGTCGCCCGTACAGAGGCACAGGGAGACACAGAGCCCTTCAGTGTGCGCAGGGCGCAGATTCCAGCTCTCCTCGGCTCCAAGGACCTGCGCTCCACAGGCTCTGCGGTTTGGCACACGCGGCGCGCCCGAGCCAGCGCGAGCGGGGCAAGGTACTCGGAAAATTAAAGATCTACATTGAGGGAAAAAAAAAAAATGCTTTCCAAAATAGCCCCGGTTTAATTACAGAATCATCGTTCGCTCGGGCTACTAAATCCAGGGGCGCCTCAGACTGATCCCAGGAGGAATTAAAGCACTTTTTGAGGGTATTTTCCAGGACGAAGGTGAAGCCGCGGTGCCCACGCCCTTGGCAGCGCCCGGGGACTTCCCCCTCCTTTCCCCGTTCCCGCGGCCCCGCGTGTCCCGGCAGACACGGGCGGCGCAGGGATCACAAGGAGCGGGGATGGCCCGGGATGCCGCTCCTCAGAGAGGCAGAGACGCGGAGCTGGCAACTCGGGGCTTGCCTGAAATCCCCCCTCCTCCCCAGCTCCTCGGAGCCGTCCTCGGAGCGGGATCGCAGCCCCGGGGCTGCCCCCGYGCAGCCCGCCCCGGTGCGGAGCCTCCGCGGCCGCGCTCCCCTTCCGCCGCTCCGCTCCGCGCCCGCCGCCGCTTTCGCTTTTCCTTGGAGCCGCTTTCTCTTTCAGCCCTCGGGCTGCGGCTCCCGACGGATGGGGGTCTGCGCAGCGCTCGCCTTTTCTGTGCGCTGTCACTTTATGTATTCATTGATTTATTTAAGCACCAGCAGTTCTATTGATCAGAGGGTTCCCTTACAAACCCTAAAAGGACTTGTCTAAATTCGGCTCCAATGGAAGCCGATGGTCCCCGTAATAACCGTGAAATGAGGCCACCCCCCAGGCCGGGCTCGTGAACACGCTTGTTCCGTCCACGCGGGCTCGGAAACCCGATCTCGCTCCGGGTYCAGCCCGCAGTGATTCATGCCTGGCGGTGCCTCCGCGCTATTTCTTATTCCGTCTTTTCCTGCTTCCTCCTCGCCGTCTCCCGGTGCTTGCTCCCTCCTAGGAGCCCTTAAAACACTCGAGCAGCGCCTCAGCGGCGCTGTAGGCAGTATTTCCTTCCAGAGTTTTATTATTAGACGATCTAAAACAAAACCAAACATCATTTCGCAAAACATCTTTTAAAAGAAAAGCAGCCGTCGGTTGTTAAAAGAGGGGAGGATACATGGCAAACTGCTCGAGCGTTTAACAACATCCTCCCTTTCCTTGTAAGCTGCACGACATATCGGTTTTATTTTAAACAGCCCTCACGAATGATTCCTGTGTTCAGTTTCGCTCTCCATCCGGCTGGGCAGGGGTGGCACCGCCCGCCAGGTGTTTGTCACATCTGCCTGCAGGTGCAATAAGGGCCGTGGGGAAGGCAGCGCAGGACCCATCCCACGCGAGAGCTGGGGAGCGAGGCAGGGAGAGCGCCCACGACAGCCGGGGCAGGACGGGAACGGGAATGGCGAGCGCGAGCACATGGAGGAAATAGGATGTGGAAAGAAGGGATACGAAGCCAAAGAAGCAAGAGCAGAGGAGGGTGAAAAAGCAGGGACAAGTCCGGGAAAAGTGAAGGCTGTTGGGAAAGGGAGGTGACTGCGCGGAGCAGATGGTTGGCAGGAGACAGGGGAGGGCGTCAAGGTGGGACACGCCTGGGGCAGCTGCCTGCCTCTTCTATGAAGGAAAAAGCAATAGGAAAGCCGCAGACAAGCTGTTCCCCCGGCCCAGGAGACGGCAGGCACGCAGTGGAAGTCCGCCTGCATGCAACGAACAAGGAAACTTGCTTTTTTTATGTGTGTATTTAAGGGTGAATTTTGACCCTAAGCTGACGTCACACAAATCAAGAAATCAAGGGCTGGCTGCTTCCCTCTAACGGCAGGAGAAACCCAAGGAATCAATCTAAAGAAGGAGGGGGAAAAAGTTATTAATGTTTAAATACCTCGTGGTTTGGGGGTGTGGGGAGAGGCTGACTCAGGGTTTTCCAGGACTKCTGTCACTTCTGCCAGCGGTCAGGAATAGCAGGGACTGTTTATTTGCAGTGCTCACTGGGCCCTTTTTTAAGCCCCTGGAAGGACAGTGCCTGATACGGCTTTGCCCAGTCTAAGGACGAGGGCGATAGGATCACGCGGGTATTTCTTGCTATTCCAATGTCACGCTGCCTCCAAGAAGTTCGTTTTCAAGCATGTAAGAGCATGTGGAGCCCGGGCTGCAAAAGCTCCGCGGCTGCAGGCAGCGGAGACGAGGGTTAGATAAGGGGCCGGCTGGGTGGAGCTGCTGAACAATGCACGAAAGTGCTTTTCTTTCACCGATCTTGGTTCAAATTAAGGTTAAATTCCAAGGGGAGTGTATTTTCTCTCTCTCTTTCTCTCTCTCCAGGAAGAGATTTTAAAGGACATCATTTTCATTTTGAAAAAAAAAA
The DNA here is from genome assembly GCF_003342845.1 of Nothoprocta perdicaria. Taxonomy (NCBI): domain Eukaryota; kingdom Metazoa; phylum Chordata; class Aves; order Tinamiformes; family Tinamidae; genus Nothoprocta; species Nothoprocta perdicaria. The sequence goes on along the minus strand of NW_020456087.1, from coordinate 8,016,187 downwards.
AAAAAAAAGAAAGAAAAAAAAAGTCACAAAGAGAGATACATGTTAATACAAATGTAGCATTCCACAAACCAGAGCTAAGAGCTGCTCATGTCAGCTTGAACACCTACAACTTCCATCCAGCCAAAGCAAGTTAAGCCGTTTTAGCACCTGGCAGTAGCAGGATTGATCCTGCCGTCAAGAGATGGCTATAGCAAAAGCAGGACTTTATACAAGCCAGAGAGTCAACACAGAAAGAAAGATGACACACAAGGGTGGAAGGGAGGATTATGAAAATAATACATAGAATTTAAGTAATTTTACTATAATGGCTCAGTTCTTACTTTTTATGCTTTGGAAATATGAAAGTAAATTAAATTTCATTTGTGCATGTATATGACAGAGGAAGGCTGAATATGAAATTTGGAATTAAATCTATGCAACTTTTTTTTTT
>NW_020456087.1:8014567-8015708 GCF_003342845.1 Nothoprocta perdicaria | reverse complement strand
AAAAAAAAAGTTGGATCAGCTTCTGCACTAAGCAAACTTCATAGAATTTGTTTTGCAACCAATCCATCACTAGTTTTCCACTTTAGAATCAATGTTCCAGGGCACTGTAAGAAAGTGCAATAGATTCAGTGTCATTGAAAAATCCGTAAGCAGAAATGCAGTCTCTCCTGTGATAAGAGCTCCCCAAAGCACAGGGGCAAAGGTGGCAACATTTAATGCTGGCTTTTCTTTGGTATGACAAGAGCTCTTGAAAATCAAAGGGGAAATCTATGGTCTTGATCCTGTGAGATAGTAAAAGTTTGTGAGGGAGGAGCTCTTGGCTTTCAAAGGAGTCAGGCTACAAGGAGTCCATAGGACCTCAGCCCACATGCTGCTCTCTAGCTAGAGGGGTGCAGGCATTTGTGCCCTGCAGAGCCTTTTGTCAGCTACATGACTGCATCTGCCTTTTAAGAAATAAAAGACACCTAAMTTTGTCACATGTCAGAGCAAGCATCTCCCAGGCAGAAGTCCTTCTTTGCCTCTTAGACTATGCATAATCCAGAAACACATAAAAAACCTACCTTTTCTGAGCTATTTTTCTCCTTTTCCCCATCAATATAAAATAATAAGTGTTCTTAATACTGACCTCATTGGTCCTCTATTACTATAGGAAATCTTCGCTGAGGATTTAATAAGTGATTGCTTCATGCATCTTACATGATTTTGTAGTTCAAGGTAGCTGTGCTAGGTGTACTTCAACAAAAATGTTAACATCCCTATGACTACAACAGCAATTCCTTTGTCTTCAAGCCACTCCACCTCAATGGTATTTCTTCTGAATGCTGCAGAGCACAGAGCTCTGACTGCTCTGCTTAATTAAACAGTAATAATTCCTGAATTCCTGAAGTCCTTCAGTGCCACTGTTTTATGAATACAGGTGGACCTGAAAGCCAAGTTGTCACCAGGTACGTGTGAGGGACACTGTTGTCAGCTGTGCCAAGACTCAAGTGAAATAAGGTTACAGTCTCATGTATTTTGTCTGCCAGGGACAGCAGGTTCTCAGCTCTGGCATTTGGCACACCACAGTTCCGTTCTTGTCATATTCTTCCTTACTTCTCTGAGCCCTCTTATTGACCTCCTCCTACTTGAACACGAGCAGTGC
>NW_020456087.1:7831754-8014502 GCF_003342845.1 Nothoprocta perdicaria | reverse complement strand
TTTTTTTTTCCATGGTCAGTGCGATATCACTCTTCCTACCTATGGGCTGTCATCCCTTTCTGCCAGCTCTTGGAACGGTTCCCTGTCAGGCTCATGCCAAGAACAGCCTCGCCCCCTCCCCGTGAGCACAGCAATATTCCTGCCCATCAGATCTGTCCCCAGAATCACTTCTTTCCATTCACATTCCATTAACCTCCACCCAGCCGCTATTCTTACCGGCCTAATCATCCTTTGACTTAGCTCAAATTACAGTGTAATTAAAATCACCATGGAACACAACTAAGCCAACAAGATTAACTACACAATCACTTAGCTTTTATGTAGCAGCCTTGCTAGACACCTACCTGGCTTCAGCTCTATTGGATAGTTATGACACAGACCTGTCCCATGACAGGGATCTATCTCCTTCCAGGGAAGATCCATGGCCAAGCAATAACAATACAGGCAGCAGCATTAATGCAAGCAGAATTCATTAAAAGGAGCTTCCAAGTTTTTTCTTACCATCTTTCTTTGAGTTTATTCTTTTGTTATTTCATTATTTCAAGTATTAAGTGATATCAGAGATCACTGGTCTATCTTTTTTTTTTCTTGGTCAGAGTGTCCCTTTCCATTTCATTTCCTTACACTGATTTCTTCATTCAGAAAGTAGCTTCTTCCTGTTATCTCCTTCTGCCATACTTTAGTCTATTTTTTTTCTCCATTTCCATATTCTTGGCTTCTCCTCTGTAATCTCTATCCTCTCCTTCTTTTGCTCTCACTCCATCCTATTCTTCATTTAGATCCTGCACAGCTTTCTTCTCTCTTTTCCTCCAATTTTCCTCTTAGCAAGACAAATGATTTTGACTCCACACACAGACTGGGAGGTTCATTTAATGTTAGAGATGATTCAAGCTGAATAAAGAATATAGGACACTTAAAAAACAGGAGTCTGCATTGTGGGGTGCACTGGCTCTGAAATGGACCTAGTAGACATCCTGGGAAAATGGCAGATCAGAGGATCCTGGGGTTATGCTGAGCCTTGGAGAACTAAGACAGTCCTTGGGCTCAGGAAAGAATGCAGTAAGAGTTGGGAATGATCAGCTGCATATACAACATGTTTGAGCACAGGAGAAAGAGTATTGTGTCCTGCTCAAGCATCGATGATTCCAAAAATATAGTATCCACGAATGTCTGAACAATACCTAGCAGGTGACATCAGAAGCTCGCTCTCTTCAGTTTATCCAAGAGAATATTAATAAGCAATCTGTTTATAGCCTTCAGTTATCAGAAAGGGGAAGGATTTGAGTAAATGCATCTTTAAGTCACTTTTATTTTATATATTTTTTAAGGTGATTTTGTTAGAAAAGCAACAGTAAAGAGAGGAGAAAGAGCCTGCCATATGTTTTTTTTTTTTTTTTGGAAACATTTTATCGGGTAGGATTTTCGTCTTCTAAAATAACCAACAGCTTTCAAAGGCAAACAAAACTTTCTCTTTGGAGTGACTATACTGCATGCACATATTCTAATCACCATAAAGTGATGATGACTTGTTAATACATGTGCTGTGTATGGATCATGTAGGTAGGAAAGTAGGCAGATAAGAAAGATATAATTTAGAGGTATGGCTAGCGGAGGGGTGGAAGGARGGAAAAGGACACGTCTGTGATAGGTGGTGATAAGTTGACACTTTCTGTGTCAAGAGAGGAACATGGGGCTCATCTTGCCAGACCTTGGCTCTCTTTGCTACTAATGTACAGCAGTAGTTACCGTACCTGGCTAGACAACTACAGCAGATGGCTTATGAAGAGCCCTAGGAAGATAAGAAGTCAATAGCACTAGGGAAAAAAAATAAAAGGTTTGTAATGAGGTAGTAGGYAGCAGGTCACTGGATAAAACAGGGTTGTGTGCACAGGAAATGAGGCTGYGCAAGGGTGAAGTTCTGTATGAGACATTTGTAACATGCAATATTAGTCATTTGCTGATCAGTTGTCAATGACTGGAAAATGTAAAGTATAATGCCATTACTGAAAACTAGGGTAGATGTTTCAACAGGCTGTTGTGGTTACAACAGGCAGTTGTGGATTTGCTATATAAGAATGTTGAGAAGGGTCTGGTGGGATCTGACAAACATGCTGATGAAAGCATTATTTTTTTCAGGAAGAGGCAGTTTAGATTTATAAGAGTTTTGCTCTAGTGGCTGCAAGAGCTCTTGAGAAATAAAGTTATCACGGACAGACAAGCAAAACGTGGAGGAAGGAGGGCATTTAGCTGCTGGAAAAGCAATTGAGCTGAGTTTCCCCAATATGTGATCAAAGAAGAGCAAAACTGTGAAGCTYTCTGGCCTTCCTTCTAATCTGTGTTATGGTGGCCATTGCTCTATTCAAATGTTTGATGCTGTATTTGTGCAGATAAGAACCCTTTTCCCTCTCCACAGATACTCCTGCACACCTGCAGCACAACTCTTTGTCAAATCTTTACTTGATCGAGTGAATTTGTACAACCACCCACCCTTCCAGTTAGCTGCATTTTCTGTGCTTTGGTTCACACGCCAGCACAGGCTTGAYGTGCTCAGGACACCACAGGGATGGTATGAAAGTAGGAGATGTGCTCCCATCAGCTGAGCAAAGTTGAACTTTGCTTCTGCAGGGACTGGAGAAAAATAATTAGGATGACAAAAATTCAATTTTGCTGTCTGGAAATCTCTAACCATCTTGAGAGGCACTTCCCCAGCCCAGGAGCTGAGGACTGTAGTACTTCAGCTTTCAACAAGACTATTGTTTTGCTTAGAGGTTGGAAAATTCATTTTCTATATACAAAATTTGTTCTAGCACATGTGTTTGTTAATCTGTTTTCAGACCCTGGCTTAAAGCAACTGCTGAATAAATAAAGCCATTAAAATACGATCACTACATAACAATTTTGCGGTATACATGGTCCTTGCTTTTACTCCTGCAGTGGTAAGTCACAGACTTGGACTAACCCAGCTAAGACAAAAATCACTCTCGTTAGCCAAGACCTGCAGCCCGTCTCTGATCAACTAGACGGAAGAAACTTTGTAATCTAGAGGGTGGTAACTGCTAGAAATGTCACTGTGATAACAAGGGGTGATTGGCTAAAGGAAGTATTTCACCAGCACACCTCAGCCAGAGCAGGACCTTCACACCTGGGCATTATTAAGCACAGTAAAGGTGCTAAGAGCTGCCTCCAAAATCCTTCACCCACTATTGCCAATTGTAATCAGGCCCACTGTGAATGGGCAACACAAAATGAAGTGCACGTGTAGGGATTATTTTTTTGCCAATCTGGGGATAAATATAATTATTATTTGCTTTCCTTTTAAGTGTATGGTGAGATTTATTACTGAAAAATTTGGAAAAGTTTAGATATTACTAATCATAATTCAATATTCACTGTCTTTGACATTTTAATATGTTTTGCTGAAAAGCCTTAGTCACAGAAGAGCTATTTCTGCTGCTGTATTTATGACAAGTAGAGAGGATGCTGCCAAGTCTACATATTGATTATAAAGTGATCAAACCAGATAAATATGTATTAATAGTGTTTTTATTTGAAATTTGGAAACAGTTAGCTTGCCCTAACAATGAAAATTTAGTATAAAAAAAAGCAAATTTCAACCTGTCTTACAACTTTCCGTTAGGAAATTACAGTCATGCATCAACTTTAACCTCAGCAGGACATCTGCATTCAAAGATCAGAACTGTATTTTACTCAACTTCCAAGTAGTTTTCAAGTCTTCTCTGCCTGAAAAGCAAAATATTTCTGTTGTTCATAACTACTTTTCTTCCTTTTCTGTATCTGAAGCAGACAAAGCTTCCACACTCATGTGCTTTGGTCTTTACACAATTCCTTTTCACTGTTCAACTCTGTATCTTTATTATACTGCTTTTGAAGCAATTGAGCAGTTTTGGTGTACTGATTTATATCTTCCTTGTTCAAAGGGAAGAGGTAAACTATGATTTTCCAACATTTTTCTCAATTTGCTGACTGGATCACCCATTGAAAGCTCACAACTCTCAGCCCAAAATGTATAATACAGTGTTTTGCTTATCAGCTCTACTTGTTTTGACTGTCTGTGAGCCTAGGGTCCATACCAGTGAGAAGAACTTCCAGTGGCAGAACTGGTCTGACATACTGCAGTCACAGCTTGATACGTTCCATTTTCTGCGTTTCCATCTTAAAACAAATTGATGTAGCAAATTCCACGGCTGTTCACATTCCAAATCTGCATCTATTCTTGTGTCACCTTCTCTTGCTTAACTCCACCGCTCATGTTTAATAACTAAGATCTCTAACATTGCTGTTCTGCACGCATCAGTAGAATGCTAGCGGTGAGAATGAAATATTTTCCTATATGAAACGGAAGAAACAAAGTTGATAATTTTATAGACCACCAAATATGGGGATCTTAGTAGCATGAGCATGTGTTGATGGAGACTTCCCACTGTTTGTTATTCCATTTCCAGTCTAGTATAGTTTTACAGAGCTGCATGTGAGCTGGTTAGCTGAGGATGTTCTCAGAATAACATTCCTCCAAGTGAAAAAAAATAGTTAACTTTTTGAAAAGGTGATTTCTACTTACCGAAATCTTGTTCAGGTACCAAYTTAGATAGCAATAACCTCGTTTCTCATGGACTGATTCTTGAAAACAGTTTACCTATTTGATTGCAAAGAACTTGTGAAATATTGGCATGACATCAGTGAATGTCAAATATCAATGAACAAAGTCCTGAGGCTTCAGATCACAAATTAGAATAGTTTTTATTTTTACATCTTTTTCTTTTTTTTTTTTCAAGTTTAGCTCAGGAATTAGTTCTGTTAATATTTCTTTTATGAACAAATATGCCAGTTGCTGTTTGAATCGGAATTCTTTTTCAATTTTACATGTAATTCTCCACATATTTTTCAATTTTATGTGAAATACAGTGTGTACATTCACATGTGAGCATGAATCATTATGAATTCACATGGCTGATGCTGTGGGTCTTTGCCTTTTGTGCAGTTATATCATAACATTGCTTTAGTCTGCCTAGGAAGTCRTTGTGACCAGTTCTGCCAGGTGAATGAATACTTTACAATATGACAATGGATTTGCTTCTGTTGCTTTCGCAAGCCATGAGCTCCCGTAAATGAGACACTGTTTGGACCTTTGGCCCGATGCAACCATGGAGGAAACGTGCCAAACTCCCTCTGAAGACAACTTCTCAGAAATGAGTATGACCCCTTGCAGCTGGCCCCTGACCAAAGCACAGGCACTGAAAGGGGTTTCTGGCATGATTTATAYAAAATATGGTGGTTTCAATTTACACATTGTCACCTTTTAAGTTTCAGTACAAGTCTCAGGTTGAAACTTAATAGAAAATCAAAGGTGAAATATATCAGAATCCATAGAATCGTAGAATCCCTAAGGTTGGAAGGGACCTCTAGAGATCATCTAGTTCAACCCCCCCTGCACACGCAGGGTCACCTAGAGCATGTGGCACAGGGCTGTGTCCACGTGTGTGTATATATATATATATATATATATATGTATATATGTACACATTTAATTTAAAAATATCCTCCTCTCTTCCCTCCCATCCCTCCTTTTTCTGCCAAGGGAAGGAAAGACAGAAAAGAAAACAGAAACTTCAGAAGAAAGTTAGCTTCTCCTGAGCTATTCTGTTTCACGAGTTTAGCACATCTTCAGACTATTTCTTTTATTGTCTGGTCCTATATCCAACTCCAGGGTCGGTGCTTACCCATCACAGGATACACAGTGACTAAGTGTAAAGCACTGTAAGGTTTGGACAATTTTCCCGTAGTTGATTAATTTTACAACCAAGTCTTGGCTACCAGCATGAACCATAAATTCTGCAGACACTTCTGGGCATGAGTTTCTTATGTTTCAGTTGAATAGAGTTACCAGGCTAACCTAATTATTAAGTTAATGGCAATATTTTACCATTATCTAAAAATTCACTCCTTTTGCAAAGACTACTTTATTATGGGGATTATAAAATACAAAAGGGAGAAAGGTAACCTGAGATGCAATTTTGGAATGCAAACTTTTAGTTCAAATGTGCAAGCTCCAACTTAACAAATGTTTAAAATATCTGAGTTTTTTAAACCATGCCAAAATAAACCATGTCTTTTCTAAAGACTACATATTTAGCTAGGCACTGGCAATGTAAATCTTTCAACCATTTCAAGTATTTGTTTAAAAGCTTCCCAGAACACGTGTGCTCCCAACGAAATTGAAGAATGAAATGTTTAGACCACTGAAGCTCAACAGCTGACTTATAATCAACCTAATATGAGAAGAACACTGTGGTTTTTTGGACTTGTGAATACGCTTTATTTACCAATGCATGAGAAGAACAAATAGAAAAAGTCCAGTTTTTCAGACCTCATATGAAATGGTAGAATGATAAGAGTGAGTACATGTAATGCTGCAATCATAGCAAGAATAGTATCACAGAAACTGTCAGACAGCAATTTAATGTGTCTCACAGTTTGCTCTTGTACATGAGAAAAATCTTATGGGGTACATATCAAAAAAAAAAAGCAGGTTTTAACTGGTATTATCCTAAAAGAGGAAAACAAAGGCAGAGCATAGAGAAACTTTGACATTTAGATAGCAAGTTCATTTGTGTATACAGATTAAGGATATTACACTCTTGATAACCTTATAAGAATATTTATAARGACATTTTAATTTGAAAATTAAGGTGAATGAGTATCTTGTGAAACGTCCTGTGATTTGGAATAAATACATAAATAAATGTTCCTGTGAAAACATATTGACATTACCAAACTACTTCAATATGACGGCTTACTTGTAAAAGCAGTTTTAATATTCCCCTACATTAATGATTAACTAATGACTCTTACTTTCTTGTGAATATATTTAAAGAGGAATCAAACTGATTCCATCTACAGGGTTCCATTAACAWGAATGAGCAGGCTCTGAACTTTTCAAATATCCGCAGTTTTCCTGACACTAGTAAAGAAAACCACGGTATCAGTTTTGGGTTGTGGGCTGAATGAAAAACAGTACTAAATGACTAAAGGTCCACAGTTCTTTTCTGTTAAAGTTGATTTGTCACAATATTGTTAATTAGTGAGGGCTTAGGGAAGGCTTACTATGAATATAATTACAGCGCCGAAAAGCATTAATAACTCTCTTATCCTGAGATCAACGTGATGCTATTTACATATTTTACCATGCCATATATCAGAAATGGCTCCCAATGCATAACTTGCTGCAGAATCATCCAGAGAAATTCACAAAATCTCAGGAGGAGAGAAGACTTCTGAGCRTCTCAGTGTTCTTCAAAACTACAGAGATACTAATTTGACCAGTAATTACAGCCATCATAATCACTGCCTATGGTGAGCCACCTTTTGTCATGAACTGTTGTTCCATGGGGAGGCAAACAAATTGCTCCTCCTATTATATAATCTGATGCAATCTCACCCTTCTGTTATAAATTAGGACAGAAATGAAAATTGTATTTGTCTGCTTTTTTTTTTTCCACCTTCAAATAACTGGACAGAACTCAATCAGTTTACCATGAATAAATTATGCAATGAAAGCCACATGTGATGTTATGAATGATATTAACCATTTTCATATCACAGACAGATGATATTATCCACATCTTGAAAACTAACTCAAGATGCACTTTTAGAGGGCACACACCTTTTAGACCTGTTACTAAGGGATTTATCAAAGACTGCACACCGAGTTATTAGCAAGGAAGAATTAGAACCCAAGTGTTCCCAAATCTTTTTCTCTCAGCGCAGTGAATTTCCCAAGGTGTTTCTCAAAGAAGACAAACATATCTAGCTGAATTTTAAAAATCAATACCTAATTTAACTGTGATTCAAAGTCACTTAGCTTAAGGGTGATAAAAACATAACTAAAAACCTCAATGAATTTCAGCCTACCTGGTACAAGACACAACATAGAGTCAGGAAATAAGGTATATCGTGGCATGGGAAAATTAAGAAGTAAAATTATCACTGAATTTTGCAGAATTCTGTGTTATCCAACCCCAGATGTATCTGATATTAAGACTGCTAGACTGCTTTTGACTGGCTGAACCTACTTTCCTAGATAGAGCCAGCTAACATGAGAGGAAAGAGGTCAAGCAATCATGCTGTATGAAACCTGCACCACAATATTAGTTGCTCAGAGTAGAAAATAATCAGAGGAGGAAGGGGAATTCTAGATATACCCAGGTGAAGGAGGTACTTAGCCCATTCACGCATGGAAAACACGTCCTGATTCAGTAACTTTCATCATTTCCAGAGCAGCAAAAAAGCTTCCTCATTAAAGCTGTCAAGGAGTAAGAGTTCCTTCTTCCTGGGTAAGTAAGTGGTTAAAAGTTAGATTTAAACTACGAGGAAGAACAAATGCATCATTTTCACAACAGAGCAAAGTCACCTTATTGTCCTACACGGATCCTAGCCAGAGCAAGCTGTTCAACATACTCCAAAATCACCTTGAAAAGGGGCCTAATTTGGAATGGTTATGTTTGCTGATAATATGCTGTGGATAAGAAAGATGAGCTTTGAGAAGAGATGCAATAGAAACTCATGATATTCAGTAATGCATAATAGAAGAGCAGGTAAAATTCATTGCTGATAAATGCAAAGTTWTGTATTCAGAAAACAGTCCTGTTTTCGTATACTCTACAATGAACTCTGAGTACTACAGTTGACAAATGAGATTTAGAATTATTATGGAGAAAAATACAACAGACACCAGATGTCATAAAACAAAACCAATACTAGAAATGATCATAAATGGGAGGACAGAAAGATAAAACATCAGCATTCCAGCTGATAAACTAACGTTTGTCTACACCTTGAATTCCCTGGCCAAATCTGGGCAAAAACACCACAGAACCAGAAAAGAAAGAGATTAGTGGAAGAAGGCCAATTAAAAACATGGCACAGCCTGTTTACAGGAGACTAAAGCTTCTGTCCATAAGTGAGATGATAGGGGTCCAATGTGAAATACAGAGAATCACTAGGGGCACTGAAAAAGTATGAACAGAGAATGTTTCTTCATTGTCTCTTTTAACATGAAAACTTGGTGGTATCAAAATGGTCTAGCTGTTTCAAAATAAAGAAAAGGAAATACTTCTTTCCTTAGTCCTATAGGACTGCTTGTCATAGGACAGTGTAGATCCCGAGATCTTAACGGAATTAAAAATTGCTCACTTATACACACACACACACANAAAAAAAAAAAAAAAAAAAAAAAAAAAAAAAAAAAAGCTCTTACATGGTACTAAATGCAAAAACACCACCTCTGACTAAGAAAGTGTTTACTGGATAAATTGCAAGATGCCAGAAGACTCTTCTGGTGAAGGGTCACCAGCATCTGCTCTGATTTTGTAACCTTATAACCTAGTCTTCACTATTGGTCATTGTCCAAAGTACTTTTTTTGGCTAGTTGGGTCTTTGGTGAAACATAATATGGTAGCGCTTATATCTTCTTTCTTCCTTGACCATTTCCTTAAATCAAAATTGGTTCAGTGGCACCAAGAGCTCAGAAGATCTTGTCTGCGCTCTATTTACTAATTATAGTAAGGAAAAAAAAAAAGTAGTAGAATCTTTCAAGCCTTGGACAGCAGCATACACCAGAAGACTAAGAAGTTGGAAGCTCGGGGTTGACAGTATTCAGATCTGGAAGCATTAAACTTTCTTCCCGCTAAGTGTGTGGGATTGACTCCTTGTCTGTCTTGCGCACTTCTGAATTTCCTAGAAAAAAAACTCTAGCAAATTTGGACTGCAGAATGCTACAAATTTCCATGCAAGGGGCAAGACTTGGTGGATTGAAACTGTGAGCATCTTAGATATGCAGAAGATGAAAGTTTAATGTGGAAGTGGTTGAAAGGAGAGAAAAGGATCAGAATGTCTCCATCTAGCCCAAATTAAAGTTTCTTTTTCTTCTTCATTCTTTTGCTAGAACAATCCTTCATTACATTTGTACAAGCAAAATCTGAGAAGACAGCATAACAACATTAAAGGCAAAGCAGAGTGACCAAGTGGAAGCCTTAGCAGCAACATTCACTCTGCTTAAGCTGGCTATCCTAGGGGTAGTTAAAAGCCCATTGTGTTTCAGAAAGTCAGTACTGAATTTGAGCTGCTTAGAGTTCACRCTTGCCTTTCTTGAGCATGGCACTTCAGAGCACTGAGCTGACCTCTCTACTTCAATCATGTGCCACAAACAAGTAGAAAACATGGAGGTGTACSTATGGAGGTCACATATATAGCTCTATGGCTAACTCTGGCTGTGTCTGCAAGGTCTAGAACACAGGTGTACCTGATTTTTTTCTCTTTACCCTTCTGTTTTCCCCCCTTCTTGTCGCCTGAACAGCCTTACAGTTCACTCTGAGGGCACTTGAGGAATAAACAAATTGGGGAGTTTGTAGTGTGGCTTCAGATTCAGCCTAGATGCTGCTGCTGAGTCAAAAGTACTAGTTTCCACTTAGAAGAAACTCTTGTAGGAAAGGGGTAAGAAACACATTTTACACTGGAAACATGAGTTCTGATTCTATAAGATGGATCTTGAGTAAGTGAGAGATTTTATCTCACAGGAAAGGACAGATCAACAGCAATTCAGAAAAATGTCTACTGATTGAGATACTGTATAATGTTATGAAGCTTTCACACAGCAATATATGAACCTGTTCCTCCAGATACAGCTGTAGCTATTAGCCATAACTGCTAAGAGTGAGGGGAAAAAAATCCAAGATAGTAATCAGAGATATTTTTGAATGTGAACCTACTTTATCAATTAATATAGTTAATATACAAATACTGCTTAGTTAACAGGCTTAGAAATAACATCAGAGATTTAAAATTGGAAACTGCTTTGCAGGATTTTGCACCCGAAGCACGAAAATATGATCAGGCTGTGTCCTGCAGCAGACTACAGTCTAGCAACAGTGAGACAACAAACAGACTGATAGAAAAAGCATCCACATCATTTTTCACAGCGCATAGTGCCACAATGCATCTGCTTAAAAACAAATATATGTTGCAGTGAAATATTTTGACAAATCACAGAACTCAGCAGCAAAGTAGTTAAACATTTATGATTTGATTTTATCTCAGCTTGGAATGTCGCTGGAGTGTCCCACTTCTAACAACTGTTTGCTAAGTTAAGGCTTTAGTGTTTACACAGCGCTGAATGAAGCAGCCTGGTCACCAGATGTGAATGCTTCCTTAGACTGGAGCTTTCAATCAGATCACGGTCCTAATGGTCCCCGCACCAACCTTCTTCCTCAGGACGTCCACCAGTCTTTCCAACCTGCGAGGGGGCAGGGGAGAGGAGAAAATAAAGAAGCGAGCGTCAGGAATGCTCTGGCTGAAAGAGACAGTGTTTGCACTCAACCAAGCTGTCCTGGTGGTGGTACCGCCGAGAAACAAAGCAGTACTGTAAAAGACAGACATTAAGGGAAAACGCAGACAACTTGCAGAAAACTTTTAACCTACAACCCAGCCCCTTTGCAGACAGTGGTATCTATCAACTCACCTTTTTTTTTTTTAGTGTATACTGCATTTGAAGTCCTCATACGGGATTAATGCAAACCCCTAAGCAGCAATCTTGCTGCACATACACCTTGCTGTGCAAGCACTATGTTCTGCGGTTCTTAAGGTATTGAGTGGTCCATGGTTCCTGTAAAATGTAACACTTGTTGATTTTCCTTAAAAAATATCCTGCTTGTTATTTAATGCACAAGATACTTTTATTGGCTAGTTTATAAATTTATGCCTAAAATCCACCTCAAAAGCTTTTTCAAAATGCACGATAAGATGGATTTCCAAAGATGCATGTGAAGGCATTTGAAGGTGGCCTGTATGACTGTTACGTCGATACAAAATAATTTACTGTCTAAGTAAGCAGGACAAAGAGACGCCTAAGACTCTTTTAGATTTAATGCACCTGGTATAAGCATGTCCAGCATCTCTTTGGCTTATTTGTTCTTTCCTTTGTATGTAGGAAAACTCAAAGCACTAAATTTGAATAGGATTTTCCATTTGCACATGTTTAACCTAAGCACTCCAGTAAACACATAGTCAAGCTATTTCTTCATTTTATCTGTATTTTATGAAGTTCTCCAGTGACCCCTCCTAAAAAAAAAAACCAAAAAAGTATAAAACTAGACAGTGAAGACAGCAGAACGTTTTCAGAGCCATGCCCAGCATGTTAGCGCACAACTTCCACAGTGGCAATGAAAAGCTCCAAATTCAAACAGCTGTATTCACTACTGTAACATTCTGACCTGAAAAGAAAGATTGAAAAAAAAAAAATTTACAACATGAGGAATGTAGATAGGAAATGTAAACACTACAGCTTTATCAAAGCTGTAAACTGCCCTTCATCTAATGGATACATTAATAAGTGCAATGCAGGAAAACTAGCTACCACATCTTGGATTTATTGCCACAAGTGACTAATGTGCACTGTATGCATTGAAACACTCTCATTTTCCAGGAACCACCAAGCACTGTGAAGCTACACCTTTTATTGTACTCACCAGGTGACACAATTCCTGAAATGAGATTAAGAATTCACCACCCTAAAGCCACCTCTCAAACAGCAGCAAATGGATGTGGAAAGTTCAGCGGGTTCTAGTCGCTGTACAGGGACACTAAAAAATCAGCTTTTAATGACTGTCAGTTCCGCTTTCCAAGCACAGGTAAAACACTGCTCCTTGCTCTCCAGTTTTCCATGGATCACTTTTATTTTCCTTTTTCAATTTTCCTTTCTTACGCCAGTGACACTTTTTTTTCCCCCCTATTTTTCCCCCTGTTTTTTTCCCCCGAGACACCAGTGTACATGCTCGTCTCTATGGAGGCTGCATGGAGACTCTATCTTACTTTAGTCATTCTACACAAGTGACAAGTCAGGGATTTTGCAGCTTATTTTCTCCCGACAGCTYTTCTACATTGGCTAAATCAATGTTTCCTGGATTCTAAACATTATGACTTGTAGTTACTGTTAGGTCATATTTTCCTCAGACCCTGCTACTGAGACGCTTAGGTGTTAAATCAGTTCTTAGCCCATGTACAACATTTCAGAAAGCAACGAGAGATCAGCCCTCGCTTGTAGTGGCAGTGAGGACCTTTGACCCCTGGATGTTAGGAAGCATCATTCCAGCTTTCGCTACCACTTTAAGCATCACTGGAGGTCTCTCTCTCAGTAGCATCTTCCCTAATGCGCTCCAGGAGCAAATCCCTCTCCTCTGAAACATAAAGGGTGGGAGAAACATGCCAAGTAGCTTGGACAAACAGAAGGTCTGAACTGCAACTGCTATTGTTTTCTGAGAGACAGCAGAAAGAAAAGGGAAAATCACAGCTTATTTAATTTGTAGCCCAGTTACAAAAAGCTGCTGCTTGGCTTATATACACAGGGGAAAATACTTTCAGTAGCTGAGGTGTCTTTAAGGGGGACGTGAGTCCGAGGGTCGCTGCTTAGAGCCTGTCCTGCACCCCGCTTCCATCTGCACCACTGTGAGCAACCAGTGACACTGCTCACCAGGGCAGGGGAGCTGGCGAAGAACTGCCCGTGTTTGAAGAGAAACACCACTGGGATGAAAGTAGCTGTCTGCTGTTTAACCTTGGAGCTGTCAGGCCTCATTGAAAATAACGAGGCTTAGCAATCATAGCTCCTGCTTTTCAACTGAACGATGACTGAAATCATCAGCCAGCCCTGAGGACGAGCCGTGCACAGCTTATTTGCCTTTTGTTTCAGCCATGTGTGGATTTGCAAATTTATTTATCCTTTATTAGAAGAAAGGGAAAAAAAGCAGCGGGGGATTAAGAAACCATACCTTTGAAAAAGATCTAAACAATAATGTAAAAGACAAACTGCAACAGCTATTTATAAGATAAAATAACAGAGAGAAAAATTCACCCCTACCCAGACACAAGACCCAATATACCACTGAAATCCCACTTAAGCCTACAAAATAATGCTATGGGCTGAACCAGTGGTTAATAACTCTTGATACGGGCCTCAGGGGGCTTTTGGGAGCGATAATCCCAGACTCTTTGTTCACCAAGGGTCCAACTCTTCCATCCTGACTCACAATAAACACCATTTTTCCTTGGGAGCAATAAAAGACAGCTGAGAAGAAGGCTGTTTGTGCCAAGGAGGTGCTACCTGTGAGGGAGGAGGAAGACCGAAGCACCCTTTACTAATCAGTATCTTTGTAATCTTTGTGTGGAGCCTGGCGGGTTACTGCAGCTGCTCTGTTTGGGAGCTGGGCAGTTCAGCCTGTGGTAAACTTTACCTCAAGATCAAAAGTAACTCCCAAATGTATTGGATTAAACAGCAGAATAAGAAGTGTTGGGAATTATCCTAAAGTTCTMATTTTTTACAGAACTTTGTTCAAAATATAGAAGACACTGACTTGAAGAAATAAACTTTTATTATTTACTTGTCCTTTCCTGTCATGAACACCCAAGGTAATGCCACTGCATTTTATTTAACTGAAAGTTACACTGACTACATTAGACTGTGCCCTCAGACACAGATTTAGTCAATAATATTTTTTTTTTTTTTTTTTGCTATGATGGCTCTTAGGTGGAGAGAAAGAGCCTGGTGAAGGAAACATTCCTCCTAATACAGACTAGATGACGACAGACATGATTTCTCTCCCAGAAAATAAGTTTGGATGCTCATTGAATTTGTATGTGATGAAGCAAGACAGATTCTGGTCATCTYTTCTTCTGATTATTTAAGACTGTGCTCTCTTACCTAGGTATACATCTGGCAAAATGCTTATGGACAGTATATGTTGTTATATGGAATGCTCTTACACAGCTCCTAAACAGTTTGACTTCCTGCTTTGATTTTCAGTAGCCTTATGGATTTCCCTTCAGTGCTTTTTAGATTGCCATAGTCTGAAGGAGAGCTAGAAATCCTCAGAGACTATTGTCTCCTTTGAGTATAAATCATTGTAGTTTTACATTCATTCTTATAAAACTGACTTAAAATTTATACTGACAGAAAAGCCCTATAATTGCAAAGTGTTACCTACTGATCCAACCAATGCTCACAGTGCAGACTGGCTGTGTGTATTTTTGGCTTGCTCTCCTTCAGGAATTTTGTTAAAGAAATGTAGATTCAATTTGGAGCATGGGCTCAGCAAAAACTCTACTACTGTTTAAATCCAAATAGATCAGTACATACAGTAGAGTACATCAGATCACACCCCACCATCTCTGGCCTAAGTAGCTCATTCTAAACTATAGCAGTGGCCTTTAATCACATAGTTATCACAGATGGATCTTACATGACATCTTGCTTCAGAAATAGCTAAAATGTCTACCCAATGGAGAAAGAAAAGAAAAAGAAGCATCCTTCAAGTAGCCCATGTCCTAATCTACAAGGCAATAAGGAGACTTCCAAAACAATAGCTTCTACCTGAAGCTGGAGGAGTTATAAAAACAAAACCCTCCTGGATTTTGAAATGCTATATAAAGGCTTATAAGGCCTAAACTATAGCCCTTGGTTATCTTTCTAGCAGATTAGATTAGGTTTAGGCTATGAAGATGGCCTTACTTGCGTGATTTCGGACTTCTTGTGGAATGTGTTTTGTTAACACTAATTCTCTTCAGAAATCTAGTATTTTAAAATATACTAGGTAAACCAAATACATTGGACAAAAGCATTATGAGCAGCTTAGCAACAGGGCTCACTGAATAACTGACCGTTCAAAATGGTCACAAAAATTTACTTAATTTCATCTCTTAATTAAAAAAACCCTTTCCTTTTCTTTTCCTTTCCTTTTTTTTTTTTTTTTTTTTTCTTTCATTTTCCTCTTGGATATATATCCTCCAATCAAAAATGGAATACTTCATTTTCAGGCATTTTCAGTAAAAGTTAAGGGAACAAATGACACAGAGAAGATAGGTTGCTGTGATACCAGTACTAATCTCATCCTGAGCCAGTCATTTGGACAGGATCATTTACTCAAGAGGCTGGAAGAAACTATTTTAATTCTTTTATCTGTACAAGGGAATTGGAGTCCAGCTGTTTCCCTGTAAGGTAGCAGCACTTTGTAAGTACTGGGTTGCGGGGTGGGTTGCTTTCAGTCTCAGTTATTGAAAAGGTGCTCTGCATTGAATAACATCCTTAAATACTCACTAGACTGAAGCCTGGAATGTGAGGAATGACCTGGCAGGTGAGCAGCCTATCTACCATGCTACAGAGGCATTCTTCCTCTTACTTCTCTATTGTTCACTCAAACTTAAGTTATTCTTATTCCTAAATGCAGGTTTTATTTTTGCCACCTGAGAAAAACCCCTACCTTTTCAACAATGTATTTTTTTGATATATTCACCGAAAAAAAAAAAAAAAAAAAAAAGGCTGATTGCATTTAATGAGTCCTATAGCAGCCCGTAGCAATTCCTTCATAAATGATGTTTCTGGTAAAGGCTAGATGATGATTTGGTTGCATCGGGCTGTTCTGCCTAACAAACCCTTCTCTGTATGTCACGTGTTTGAGAGCGGGCATCACTCTCAACTGGAGCCCAGCAGTGGTTTGGAACCTGGTGCAGGAATTGCTAAGGAAAATCCTGCACCCAGTATTGGACAGGTGGCTGGAGGGAATGATATTAACGGTCCTTTCCAATCTTAAAGCATGAGTCTTAGACACTGATTTCATAGCATCAACTAGCTTGAAACTGTGGTGCACCAACGTACTGAATCCAATTACTCCAGGCACGGCGGCCAATTCCTGCCTGCCCAGTGGTGTTTGTAATGTCACTCCAGAAAGCACGTTTCATTAAACTCACTGGCCTGCAATTTGGCAGGGCAAGCCATTCTTCCCCCTGAAAAACACTGTCACAAAACAAGCATTCCTATTAAATCCCTTTTAGCGTCTTCTCAACCCGAAAGAGCAATTCTGTATATGATTAAACTTAGAAGTAAATACAGCCAGTTGGGCTGCTGACAGCAGACATATTTCAAAATAAACCTGGCTTACACAGGCCTTGGCTAAAATATTAAGCCTTTATCTGTGGTCCACAATAACTAATCTTGTCAAATTGTTTGCTTTCTACCTTCTGTTTGGAAGATTATGAGCTAGCTCACCATTACTATTCACCTTGTGCCATCACTAGCGGTAGGAAAAGTGAATGGTAAACAGAGTTGGTCTGCCTTGACAGCATTTCACTCTGCTTTGCTTTGATGTAAACTGCTGCACAGGACAGAATAACACAGAATCAAAACTTCTCTATCTATGTTGGATTTAATGCCAACTTGCGAAAGGTGCTGCTGCTTCTTTGCATTAAAATGCTTTCTCAGGATAGCATACATTTTTTAATATTTTTTCTTAAATAAATGAGCTCATGAAAAAGAAAACAAAGCCCTAAAAGCACTACATGATCTGCAATATGTGTATCATTTAGACCAGGTACTCTTACTATTGGGAGGACCATTCACATCTCTTAAGTTGTTGACATTAAAGAGTTAAAAAAATGAAAATAATTGAAATAGAGAATAGGCAGACATATTTAAGGCCAAATGATTCCCATCAGATTGTTTAATCAGACAACAGAATTTTATTTAACTACTCCAGCTTCAATCCAGCAGTTTATATGCTGTTTTTATTCAAAGTTTATTATTTCTACTTGCTCACAAAAAAACCTTTCTATACTACCTTCTGTAAACGTGAATTACTTCTAGCACTCATAATTACTGCTTCCAGTCACTTGGTTCCACTAGTTGCCTTTGTAGATGAAATCTTGACATCGAAACCTATTCCTTATAGTTACAGCATTTTCACAATATTTGTGCTGATATGAAAAGGGAAGGGTCTGTTTGATTTTCTTGCTAAATACTTCCTAGAGCTTTCTGTCATGTGTTTAAGAAAAGCTGCAGTTTTACTTTACGGCTAATAAACCTTCACCATAGAAAGTATTTTGTCATAGTATTTACTCATTTGGAAGGAAGGGAAAATATTCCTTCCAATCAACTCCCCATCCCATTGGGGTCATTGGAGTCCTGTATTGCAGGCCGGCTCACTCTGTCTCTGAACAGTTCTCCACCTTTTTCTCAAGATCATATCTCAGAAGAACAAATACTCTTTGCTTTGAACACTCACAACATGGAGGATCTAACCATGATGCAAGGGGCAGAACGTTATGTAAAAGCAGACATCAGGTCTATGTTGCCTGATTGGTATTTTGCATATTGCAAATGTGGAGAGAGGTGAGACAACTTGATGAAGCTCAAACAATCATGAATACTGAAAAAGACCCTGAAACTTTTTTTTTTATGTATGCAAAGATAGAGAGGCCATCACTCTCYACTTCTTAACCCATGCTCCATGCCACATGAAGGAGTAATTACTAGCCAGTTCACAATTTACTTTCTGGAGGGTTTTGTTTACTTCTAAATCCCTCTTCAGGAATACTTAAAAGCAATGTAAAAATTCATCATCTGAAAAGAATGGTATTTCAGACCTCCTTAGAAGAAGTAAGATTGCTGGTGAGATGCAGGATGAACAGACTGAAGAACAGATTCAGGGATCTGTGGGCAGTGGAGACTCCAAACAATACTCTCCAATAAGAGACTCCAAAAGATCAGCCTCAAACCACCACATTGTTCCTTTCTGCAAGCTTCAAGCAAGCCTTACCTTTAAGACCAGATCTGAACTGCCTATTCCAAGCCAGTCCCATCCCCTTCTGTGCCTCTTCTAGAACAAGTAATTACAGTGAGTTTGCAAAATCTCAAATACTAAAGTACTATCCAGGCTGCATTTCCGTGCATCCCACCAAAGCAGAACTTTGGCAGACTCCTCTTGATAACATCCATAAAGACTGGCCTTTTTTTTTTTTTTTTTCTCGATTCCACAAATATTTGACAAAACCTGATGCAGACTTGCTGGCTCTAGACAGCTCTCAGTTATGTTGTGCCTCCCTGAGGTGGTTCCACCCTGATGACCAACAGTAATTCAGAGCTTGTGGAGAGAAAATTCCTTCATGTAAACCATCATCAAATTCCTCCAGTAGACATTAAAACTAATTCTTTTTTAACATAGATTTGATTTATTTTGGGAGATTTTCCTTCTTGGCATAACTGACCTGATGTTGCCCAAGCTAGAATGAGTTTTATGGAAATACAGTAATCAAGTAACAATAGAAAAGAAAAGGGTTTAGATGTAAGAGAAAAGTATGCAGTCATGCTCCCACTTGTGATAACTCCTTCATAATTGGCCTGGACTGGTAACTGAACTCTCCACCCTTCCGGTGTAATCTAGTGGCATCTACCTAATATGTATCTTATGCACAGACTTCCCATGGATTTAGAACAACTCATACATAACTATACTTCTGAAAAACATTTATAGATAGAATAACAGCAGCCCTTCCTCAATAATGGACAAAGAAAATACTCATGGAGGAACATTCTCCCTCCCTTAATGTTTAACATATACAGATAGACGTTATTAGCATTAAGCATGTCTCTCAGGATGATCTTGGGATGAGGTCACATATGCAGAAGCAAAACCAGAACGTGTCTTACTGCTCACTTGAACACAGCAGATCAGTTTTTAAAAAACCCACTGAGAATTAGCACCACAGACCAAAGTGTCTTCTGCACTCACACAGTGCTCCTTAAAACACTACACAGACTTTTTACTMACTTATCAGTCATTTAAGGCCACTAACATAAAAAGTCCTTGCACTTTTAAGCTTCAGTAATCTTTCCCATCAGTAAGCATACACACTGTCCCTGAATTTCCCCCGCACCACAGTCAGGACAATTCACATTATTTTCTTTTGGACTGTCCTTCTGTTCCATGTTATCCATGGGAAGAAGTTTCAGTGTTGATTTTCTCTCCACCTGCTCCTGGGAGGTCCGTGGATTCTTGCACTAGGCTGAAACAGGAGAGGAGCAGCGGACCTTCCCCTGGCAGACTCAAGCCTTGCTGCATCTCTACTAGGTAGTGACATGGATGACAAATTGTAGGAGAAAAATTTGTTACCCTCTGATGATGAAAACTTAAAGACTTAAAACACCAAAATTAATAAAATTCTTTAAATCTTAGAGTAAAATATATTCTCGGTGTTTAAAGCTGGAGACTTGTGAGATGTATTTTGTGTTGCGTTCACCACTTAGGATATCATTTTTACCAGATGCACAACTATTACATTCTTAAAATGATTTACTTTACTATTTTACCAAATAAAGGACTAAGCTGATAAAAAAGTATGTCACATGAGAGACACAGTAAAGTGCTAAACAAGTGCAATTGCAAAACACACATCTCCTCTATCTAAAGTGTCTCCCATTCAAAGGGTAATTTAGATATTTTTTGTTGGCAAAGCCTCCAAAAATATAGAAAATATTACAAAATAATAGAAAAAATAGAAAAAATAGAAATATAAAAGATGTACTGCTCATGAGCTCCACATAGTTCAGTTCTCTATATAATTACATTTAAAAAATAGTACCTACATGAAAAAATCTGGTTATGTCTATAATAATTCAGTATTAGATTAGAGAATTATTTTTCACTTGGAGAACTAGCTCCTACTTCAGTARCAGCATGCTTAATTTTAAGTAAAGAAACATTTTCAATGATTTCAAGTTTGCTTAAAATTAAATGCTTTTGTGAATTGGGTCTAGTCAGTTATTTCCATTTGATGTTATAAAGAACTATTCTAGAAATCAGAATTAGAAATATGCAATTCAGAAGCTTCTGTAAGTCTGAGGTTTTAGTTGAGCTTCTGCACATTCATTTACAGCATTCAGCCTTCTGCATATGTTGAGAAACAGTATGAGTACTAACAGAAAGARCCACAATTTATTTTTATTCCTTCAGCCAAGCCACAAATAAATTACTCTTGCAACAAACCAAACACTATTTAGTAGCAGCAATGTAAACGCCACGATCTATTTTATTTGGATATAAAATATTAAAGTAAATTATTATTTACTGGGGCACTCATTTTTTTGGCTTAGGAAAAAAAAAAAGCAGGTTTCAAAAAAAAAAGCTTTCCTACCATTCTTCAATCTGCTTCAATCCGCAATCAGTCTGCTCTTCAAAAATTATTTAAAAATTTGTAACAGCATGGTTAGTTATACGCTTACAAATACTATTCCAGCATGCTTCTTCCCAYTGGGCAAACAACTCCAAAACCTAATTTGTTTGTGTTATTGGTCTTACTAAATATTAGTCTTTGCAAGTCTGGTTTACACCATTTATGTTAACTATGCCAATATTGTGATTTTGCTCTGAAGTATTCCACAACAAGCTGATATTATACAATACAAGACCAAGAGCTAGCCGATCCAGTTTACTGAGTATACTCAGTGTATTTTGCTACTGATAAATCAATAAAACCATGTTGTAATCTACAAACTTCCATCTCTGTGAAGCAGCTATAAGCAAACTGTAAATGAACACACAGGTCAAAAACTGGGATGCTGTGACTATATTGACTCTGAAAACATTTGACTTTCACCGAATACGTTGTAGTGTTTGACAGACGAAGTTTGAGCACTGCTTATATTTTCTTGAAAGACTGAGATGATAAATATTCAAATGATGATAAATATTTGTGCTTATATTGTAACTACCCATACTTCAAGAAAACAATAGCTGCACTCCAGTCCACAGCTCTCTATAAGTATACAGAGGTTAAGTAAATGTAAATCATAGCTACACAAAGAAAGTCAATACCTAACTTAGACTGCCTATCTGCTAAATTTTGCATTCTTCATCTATGTGAAATTCCCTGAAGCCAGTGGATGGCCTGGGTGTGCAAGGAATGCACAGAAGACTTATCTGTACTTCTCTTCTGTCTGGGATTTCCTGCTTCATTCCGCTAAGTCCAGCACTGAACATAATGCTGGCAGTGATCATAAGCTGTCAGAGGYTTAAGGCTTTAACTTATGACACCAAAAATATCTGTGAAGAATCAYATTCCATGATCGGCTGTCAATTTAATAGATTGTTAAATGTATGAGACTTTTCAGTACAGATCAGTACCCTGAACTGATCTGCTAAAGACAGTTTTAGAGGGAAAATAATTAACAGTCATTAGTCCTAAAAGGGTCTTAGCTTCAGCAATTTTGAACATTCCCCAGATCTTCCCAGCTCTCAGAATGGGCTCTAGATCTCTGAGTGTGTTCTGTGCCTAAGTGTCTTCCTGCAGTACATGGAGAGCACTGCAGCTCCTTGGGGTGGGATTTGCAACAAGTGCCACAGGAGAAGGGCATTGCTAAGCTAGCCATGGTGGATTTTGTTATCATTATTTGTTTGTTGTTTTTCATCTTAGCCCCTCAGTTTGTCTTCCTACAAGCTGCCAAGAGGTCCCCAAATTGCCCTTCTCTAAAATGAACCTGGGGCTACTTTGTTCTTGTTAAGGTGGTAAACATAAGGTTGGTGCTAGCACTCTTCCTTTGGAAAACAAGATAAAAATTCCTATTGCCTGCCAGGTAGAACATTCAGTCAAGTGGAGGAAAACTACCTTTTAACTTACATCTCTGACCTCTGAGGCAGCAGGATCTTCTCCACTTCTCATTTTGAAGCTGTGAAATGTTATTAGACCTGAAGTTATGGTTCTGTGGGTGGTGATCAAAGGCCCTCTCTTGGAAAACGAGSGATATCATTTCCAAAACTGTCTCCATATTTGTGTTCAGTGGACTGGATAAAACTGGACTTTTCTAGGACTGAGAAAGTCCTAGAGGAAAGGATCAGATCTCAGCTCTCAGAGGTAATTAGCCCACTCACTGCTCTCTCATCCACCTTTATTTTTCTGCTTCAACATAAGGAGAGCATCCAAGCCAAACAGCTAAAACAGCCCCTTAAGAGATGAGAGATTTGAACAAGATTGAAACTCAGCTCCTTTCTGTCACATCCTGGATGACCCTTCCCACTCCCAAGCAAATGCTTAGAGGAGGGAGGGACACAGGCACCACAGAAGCCTCTGAAACGACACAGCTGAGGACCCTGCTGTGTGTTGATCTCAGCTCAACCCTTGTGCATTACTCTCTTTTGCACATTTCTCTGAGTTTGTGCCTCCAAAGAAACTGGGAAAAATGACAAAGTTGTGTGCTTTGTATTTTTACAATTGGAAGTTTTCTGTTTATGCTAATGTACATCCTCTCTTCTTTGGGCCAAGAAGTAACTGGTATTAATGGTAAGTAGCACCARCCATT
The DNA here is from genome assembly GCF_003342845.1 of Nothoprocta perdicaria. Classification (NCBI taxonomy): domain Eukaryota; kingdom Metazoa; phylum Chordata; class Aves; order Tinamiformes; family Tinamidae; genus Nothoprocta; species Nothoprocta perdicaria. Next base: position 7,991,317 of record NW_020456087.1, on the reverse strand, counting down.
CCCGCCATCACAGTCTGCATATTCTAAATGGACCATAACTTGGAGTATTCAATTCAAATTGGCAAGTGCAGTGTTATCCAATTAAGATAATATAATTCAATGTGCAAAATATATTAAAGTTTTGCAGAAGTGATRTATTTCCCTTTGTGCAGCATGAATAATACCTTAGGCATACCAAGGAAAACAAGATCTGCCTAGTGACACAAAACATTGTATACCTCAAACAGTCAGATCATGCCACAAGCGATTTAATTTGTTCAGCTCTCCTCAGATTTGAACTCCAGTCCAATATATTATTTCCTCCATAGAGTTAAATAAGTTTCTGGTTATAGCTTTGTTGAGTTCCTCTGAAGTCAAACATAATCTCACTGATTTACTCAGTTCTTTTATTACAACAAATAGGTATCTCTGCATGACTTTATAATGCATCTTGTTACCATGCATACTAGTGCAGTCTAAAGGGATTTTTTTTTGAGAGTCATTGGCTTTACTATAGAGTTTTAAGTACCTAAATAAATTCTGTCTGTACTACGAACTGCTTTCAGTTAGATCACACAACTTCCTTCACACATTTCAATTAGCTTTAATTCCTCATTAGACTTAATCCCTAAATCAGAGTATCTCCAAACCTATTGCTCCCAAATCCAGTAATTTCACACTTGCTACTATAGTTAATGGTAATATTTTCATATACATGATTCTTACTAGAGTTTTTATTTCAGACTTTTTCATGATCCTACTCATGCCTYGCATGCCAAAGAAACTTTGCATCAGCTGTGCTACACTCGGCAGAATTCTTTAGGGTATGTGGTAGTTTTGCGTGTCTGGGAATCTTCCATCTGGCTAGCGTGGGTTTCCTAAACACTATAAAACCCCGCCTGCGGAGACTATATATCTCTTATGGGCCCCATGGAGCTCATAATCTGCTTCTAATCATTGCATGAAGCAGCCGGCACATCAGTCCTCATGAAGCATCTTTTTTTTCATGCTGAATCTCCTTTAAGAATTTCTGATCCAGTCCTGAAAGTCCAGAGCTATTGCTAATTTTCACTGGTGTCTTAGACTGCTACATGAGTTTCCTCTTTCTCTCTCCCACTAGTTTTCTTCCATACAGACGCTCCTAACCACTGACTTCTCTTGCTTTTTATAACAGTAAAAGATCATTAGCACTTTGCCCTCAGTTGTCGTCTGAATATACATACCAGCATCTGTTTCGCAGTAAACTACAGGTCARGTCCTTAACTGGGACAAATGAATGTAACTGAACACAATAGAGCTAAGCCAATTTACTGCAACCGAGAAACTAGCTTTATATTTACATTCTTCAACAAAACATCAGGACAAACTTACCATTTCAAAATGCCATCACCAATTAAATTTTTCCCTATGTGATATTAAAAGATGACCAATTATTCAGCTCCTGCAGAAATTCACAGCAGCAGACAGCATAGTGCTTTTCATTAAAAGCAAAATCACTTTTGACATCTGCTGAATTATCTACTGACACAAATCAGTGAAACTATTAATATCTACAGAGTTGTACTTCTGGTCTCCAGCAGTTAATGTGTTGATCTAACATGTTCCAGAATACACTTTTGTAAGGAAAAAAAAAMCAGATTTTAATAGCAGAATCTGAACATCTAAAGGTATTAGCTTAACAATAACAAGCCAAATTATATTTAGTGTTTTAAAAGATGAAAACTACACAAGTGTATCTTTAAAATTTAAAATTTAAAATTYAAAATTTAAAGTCAACTGAGTTCTTTAGCATTTGATGGTTCCTCCAAAACAAACAGCTTTGCAACCCAGTGAATGTACAACTTATTTATTTTGTGCAGTGTTTCTGCCTGCAATTTCTAATTAACTGGCTTCATTCTTATTTATAACAAGTGACTGAAAGCATACAAGCTAATTCTTCAACCAAATATACGTAGGTATGATTTTAAAGGAGGGATAACTAGCTAACGACATTTGCATGTCGGAAAGCAGTTCTGTCAGTATAATAATTCAGAAAACTTGCTTTTAGTTTGCTCCCCACATAGCTATGCTGTACTGAATACAATCTGTGCATTAAAGATACCATGTTTGCAGTTAGAAATTTCCAAGGACTTTAGACCTGTATATAAAGATACTCATTTTACCCTTTTCTGAGACACTGACCTGTATCCTCATTTCAAAATGAAAACCACATCTTTATGTTATTAAATCTTTGTTTTGATCTATTAGTATTCACCAAAGTGCCATTTTATACAACCCCACGCTGAATAGGCAAAGCTGGAGGTAACCATCTGCAGCTTTAGAGCCTGCGTTTGAATTGATGAAAAGAGCTTTGTGTTTTCATTGCCAAGTTTGATTCTTCCAGTCATTAGACATTCCCCTCAGATCGTATCAATGAAGCGGACTCTCTTACACCCATGTGTTAAATTCCCTTCTCCTCATGGTTTCCTTTGCCAGCTCTGCTCCAGAAAGACCAGCAGGTCTAAGCCACATTCTTCTCACAGCTGTGTTAAAAAAGAGCATCAGAGCGGCTTCCCCAAACCCATATGTGTATCTGGTCAGTGCCCTGTCAGAGGGTCATCTCACATTGTGGCGAGATTATTCAAAGATTCTTTCTTGTTCTTGAACTACACCACTCAGCTCATGCTGGGGAAGATTAGGCCCAGCAGCGGGCACTGGAGAGAGTCCCAGCCATGGATGCGGAATGCAYACAATTCCTGTCCTCCGAAGGCACTTTTGTTTCACCTTGAAGAAGATGATGATTCTGATCATTTAATAAATGCTCCTTATTTTTTTTTTTTTTCATTTCAGCATCATTTTCAAATAAGTGAAATACTGGGAAGAACGGTATATATTTGTCTTTCTCACTGGTGGACTTGTTTAACAGCATCAGTTAAGAAAAGAAATTAAGTGAACAACTAGGGAAGCACAGAAAGCGTGCTCAGAAACGCTGGAGGAAACCCAGGAACAGTGAGAAATAAGTGCGATCTAACACTAACAATGAAAGTTAGGCTATCAAAAAAAAAAGAGGTAGAGCAAACGACTGCTATTAAAGGTAATATTTCTTTTATGAGAGACAATAATTTCCTTTGATAAAATTATCTACTTATCCACAGGATAGCTTAATTTCCTCTTGCATTTTGTCGACTGTATCTACAACTTCCCTGACTTCCCCTTCAATACAAACAAATACAAAATCAAAAGAAARAGATCTCTTCAATAAACGGTTAAGGATAAATCATGTCAGAATTTCTATTATACATCACTTTCAGTACATTTTCTTTCTTGACAGTAAGAAGTAGCTTGGCAAAGTGTCCAAGCAGTATGCTTAGCACATTTGTGCCTATTTTTACATATGCATATTCTAGCATTGCACTATTATCTTGTGGCTCGTGTTTGCTTTTAGAGGTTTACACAGAAATTCTGTACGTCCTCCCTCTGCTATCACAGAAGCCRTGTGAGTGCAAGCATGACAGGGCTCACACACACCAAGCTAAATTTTACTGGACTAGAATTATTAGACTGAAATACAAAATAAAAACCTTCAATAGAGAAACTTCAGATTTAAGATTTCTCCCAGCTTCCAAGCTATCGTCCCTGGAAAAAATACATGAAAAATGGCCTCCACCTTTACCGATTAATTGGCTAATATTGATTTAGTATCACACTGTAAYCTCCTCTGATCTCACTGACACCAGTAGCCACTCCTCAGTCCCAGAGGTTGCAGCAGGAAGGACACTTTTAGAATATCTCGCTTCTTCCAGCTCTTGCTGGCAGAAACACTAATTRATTCACAGGCTTTTCCAGGCAGGCACCTTCTCCAGGTCAACCCCATTTCCCTTCTGGGGCTGCACCAGCTGGCTCCAGCCTCCTCGGGCAGGACAAACTTGCAGGGGGCCTGTGGCTCTGTGCCAGCACTCCTAGAAAATTGCATGCCACTGCCCTAATCCTTTGTTTGGAACAGAGATATAAACAATAACAAAAAAAAGGAGAAAATTTCAGTTATAGCAACTCTGCAGAATATGATATATATTTAGCACCCCACAGATTGTTATAATCTCCCATTGAATATGTGTGTATATATATAATATATACACCCCAGATGTATTAGTAAATATGTATATTTTTACAAACAGCACACAGTCAAAATTTGTACTTGCTCTCTAAACTACAATATTAAACTACAAGATTGCGCTCTTCAAAGTCAGATATGCATCCTGTTAGCTATTTAAAATCAAAATAGATGCACATTAAAGCTGCACAAAGCTGTGGGGCCGCTCTCTGACCAGGAGTATTTTCTCTTTCACACCACCAGCCCTGCTGGGACTGTGAACCATCTTCTCCAGCGAGTGTACACGGTTGCAATTCACTTATCACACTGCAATGAGCTGCTGCGAGATGTTCCCTCCGCTTTAGTACGAACAGAATTTTACTATAGCCAAGTTCACTACAGACAGATTCCAATATATCCCCCTTCTGGCTCACAGCTGCTGTTTCATGTGGGATGGGATCCAGAAATTTCTTAGATGCTTTGTGCTCTTATGCAAAACACAGCACTGCCGTTCTGGCTAGGAACGCTCCCTTTGAGAGCAACAATTGCAGCAGGTAAACTCCTTATTGAATACCTAAATAGATAAAATCATGGAGATATCATGGAGAAAACAAAACTGTTTCCGATTCAGCATGTGATATGGACTATAAACACTGAAGTTTTTAAGAACATCTAAAAATTTCCGCAGTGTTGTCAGAAAACAGATTATCAAAGGCTTAGCAAACACTACCGAATGACACAGATGCCCAAACAGGCTCACTGTCTCAAATACTGTCTCAAAGTTTTAAATTATTCTAATTATGTCCTTTTTTAATGAAGTTCATAATGATTTTTCTCTTCTGTTTTTTAATTGTTAGTGCATTAACCAAGCATTTCACTGACTAATACTAAGAAACTACTTAACAGCTATTTTAAGCTATAACTACTTAACACTGCTGAAATACTCGTACCATCTGTCAAAATTAATTTGTGCTTGGTCATTTAAAAAAAAAGGTGGACAGACATTTTGGAATCACATTTAGGCTATGAATTGGAGTTTCACATTTCAAATCGCAACAAGCGCACTTTTAAGACCGTGCTAATAATTAATATTACTACAATTAATTCCAAGAAAGCCTTTCAGTTGCCAAGTTTTAAAATTTGCAGTTCCTCTTTGAAATGTAGAACATCCTACATCTTCAAAATAAAAAGCCAAGCTAACAAATGAGTTCCTGCCTAATTGCCAAACACTGATTCGTATAAAGCAGTTGAGGTTACAAAGAAATTAGGAATTCTCAGCCTGGTTTCCCTGATGATGAGTAAGGACTGTCTGTGTAGTTCTCCCAGAGGTGTCAGAGGAATCTCTATAGTGTCACACAAGGGTTCTTAGCTCAAAGTAAACACACTTTCCACAAACTCAGCTGCTTAATCTGTTTGCAGGTTGAATTATAAGATGGGGGTGGATGACTCTGGGTGCTGGGAAGACGCACAGAGCATTTCCACAGTTTCTTGATAAAAAAGGCCGGCTATTGTCATCAAAAGACTTCACTCAATTGTTTAATTTCGCTATAGGCGCAGTGGGCTGATCTTAGAAATAATGAAAACTAACCTGATCAAAATTTTCCCAAGTAGCTGAGCATATTAAATGACATAAATACTTTTCACTATACCACTCCATCACCACTACTTTAATTCAGGTTTTGTCTGCACTTCTATTAAGTCACCCTGTTTACATGGGATTAAACAAGACTATTTCTCTAAAAAAAAAAAAAAGCAAAAAACAACTTCTCTTCAATATTCCCAGTCTACTCTTAGTACGTCTTTATAAAGAAAATGAAATGAAACAAAACAGCTTCAAACATGCACAGAAAAGTAGAAAGATTTATCCATTATTATTAGTAGTACTATAATTTAATCACAGCTTGACTTAATGATTTTAATCACTAACTTATCAAGAAATTGGTAAATTGTTGTAAATTCAGTTGGAGATATAAACTCAGAATATAGAACTGAATCAAACAACCACAAGGAATTTTAAAATGATGTCAGAAAATATGTGTTTTCATATATATATATCTTAACTACCTAGTTACAAATAAATTAAAGATATTAAGTTTTTTTTTTTTTTTTAAATGAGAATACTAAGCAGTTTGTTTATTCTTCTAAACAGCTTGAACTTTTGGTCATACCATATTATAGGCCAATTTCTAGCTGCTCTGGAAAATAACTTCAGACATAAAACTTAAAGACAAATATGAAATGAGGGAAACACTTTGTCTGGGGGAGCATTGAGAGTCTTAGAAGAATGTGAAAAGGGTATTTTGCAGCTGACAGATGAAATGTGGGTATAGAAGGGCTAGTCTATAAAAAAGCAGGGTGTACACAGCTGCCTATGTCCCAACAACCAGAATTTCAAAAGCTTATATGCTAGTAATAACAATTATGACAAGAAGGACTTCAGCAGAGCAAGTTGGAAGTGTAATAGCTTTTTCAGTAGGGAGTCTTATGATGGGAAAGAAGAGACAGTCCATGAAGACTCCCAGAAGCAGCAATATTTCATTTAGCTATCCACTGATTTTTTTCCTAGGAAAAAGCAAAGGACTTACTTCTGAATTTTGTCATCAGCCTCCCGTGAAGCCTCCAGGGCTTTCTGAAGCTCCAGTTCCGTGTCCTTCTGCTGCAACTGGGCTCGCTGCAGTTGGGCTCTCAGTTCTTCCACCTGGCGATAYAGGAGGGTCACAGTGTCCTCCCTGCTTTTCAGACCACTTTCAGAAGCACCAAAAGTGCAGGTAAGCTGATCTTTCAGGCTCATTCTTTGAGACATGGACTCATGCAAGCTGGAAAATCAAAATCGTATATTTTACTAACTTTCTGATTAATGCTGCAAGAGTATTACACTTAGGTTAATCAGGACTTTTAATGTTATGATATACGGATCCATGTGTGGTAATAGAAGAACATGCTTTATCTCAAAAGTGATAAAAAACAAAGGTTTTCATAGAAGACTTCATATAGTGTATAAGAGMTATTAGAATTAAAAAGTAGCAAAAAATCTTATTGCTAAATGAAAATTGAAAAAAACAGTACTTTTCAACTGTAACATCTTCCAGATACAATCTCTACTGAATTTGAGCATCATTTCCTTGGGATACACAGCAGCAAGTGGGTATTGTGATTCATATAAAATTGAATTAATCAGTGCAAGTTAGTAAGTGCGTTCTCACCTCATGTTACATAGCACTTTTAGTGAGCAGATTTGTCAACTACAGATGGTTTATCTGTAAAATATCATATTTTTCAATACAGTGACAGGAATAAAAGTGCTACAATGTACTAGAAAGAAATAATTACATGAGCTGGATTTGATTAGAAATACAAATGATTTGAACATGTTAATCAACTGTCCGTATTTTTGTGAAAGGAAACTAAATATTTCTTGAAGCTAGTAACACCTATGCTAGAATACACTGTGTCTTAAACAGCCTCTCCATAGTAGATATAAATAGGTTACCTGCCAACATTTAAGTTTTACCACTGTGTCCTTCACCATAATATCAACAATTTCTTGCAAACACATTTAGAACTTACTCTTTTGATCATACTCAGGCAACAAGTGAGACACTCTTACCAACTATGTCACATAAAGTGTGATAGGTGTATATCCAACCAATTCAGTTTTACAAATGAGTTTGAGGTATGCTCATGGAGATATGAAATCATAAATCATGAAACTAACAATCTTTCACATATAAGCAATGTATACAGATATAAACAATGAATACAGCTGCGCAAATTAGAATACAAGGCAATTAGTTGGATGCCTTGTACCTGAGTGCCAGAAAAATCTGGACAAGTCAAAGGAAGATCAGAAATTAGAAATTAAATTGCATAGGGATTTGAAGCAATAGATTTATAAGAGTCAGAGAAACAAATATGCCTGGATCCGCTAATCATGGTAAATTCACTAACAATGGTAAATTAAGTAATGAGAAGCAACTGAAAAAACCTCTGTGACCGACCATGTAGATATCAAACATTATTTCAATTGTGGTTTTGTAGAAGCAGTGCAGATTGGTTAAAATACTCAAGACACATTCTGCATAATGCTAATAGGTGCTAGTAGATAATAGCGTATTTTCTTTCTTTCCAATTTATTTAGCCTTTTGTACAGGAAACACCCTTCATTCCATAAAGCTATACAGGAAAATCGTATACAAACAAAATACAATATAGGTGTACAAGCAAAACGTGAAGGAACTAATAGAAATCCAGAAGCTCAAAGGTCAGAGTGTTGATATGTCATTACACCTGCTACCTGAGGTTGTCTGAAAATAATGCAAAGAACCTTTCAATTAAATGAAGACATATTGAAAATATAAATATTTATAAGGGGACAAGAAAATGCATAGAATGGATTCATTAATAATAAAAATATTTTAATAGCTGCCCACAAAATCTTCAGTGGATATATGGGTTCCTGCTTTTCAAAAAAAAGAAGGAAAAAAGGAGAGCACAAATATTCCAAGGTATGAAAAATACAGATTCTAAAAATATTGGTCCTTCATGACTTGGCCTCTTCAGAAAGTATTGGCCCAGAACAATACTGCAGGCAATATTAGCATTACAGGTTTTATCTTAAAATGATCATATTTGAATAGATTCTGATGTGAATTATTTTGCAAGCCAGCATGATTCACCCAGATAAAGGCAGGGTTACATATGTTTTAATGCTTTTTTTTCCCCAAAATGTCCAATCACATGGTATATGTTTGGGTAAAACTACTTTATTTAGTCACTTTTGATATTTATTAACTTGAAATTCCTTTGTTAAAGTCCAGGAAATTAATACTGTCCAGTAAAACAATACTGATGCTATAAACCAAAAATAAATGTGAATTCCTGACCCGAAGAACAGTTCATAAAAATAACAAGTCTTTTGGCTTTCTAGGGCAATATGGGTCATACTCTTTCTCACTAGAGCTTGGATCTGACAGCTGCAATCAATGGTCCCACCTGAACTGAGTCCAGACAGGTGAGGAAAAAGTCCTACGTGATTAGGTCGCTCAGGAAACTCCTGAACAGCCAGATAGCCAGAGGTTCTTCAGTGCTCTAATCAGAGCAACTTCAAGTCTGCTTTTTTTTTTAATCAGTTAAAAGTGTTCCCAAGGGATTTGATTTTGGCTTTTGGAAAGTCACTGTATGAAGTGCTGCTCTTCTACTACTTCTTTCTTTGCCAAGCATACTTCTGCTGGAAGGTGGGAAATGATTTTCCACCTAAAGCTATTACAGAACAGCTCAGAGAAATCTTCCATCTAAAGAACTAAAAAGAAAAAGGAAAGAAAAACAAYATTCCTGCTCTCTCCCATACCGAACCTGGTGACAAACATTACGCCCTATGTTTCCAAAGGCATATATGTTTGACCTTGGTTTTCACCACAAATGTGTCTGATATTCAAGCTTCTGAGATCTCTCAGACCTCAACCTGTCCCAGGGCAGTTTGGAAGAGGGCATGAAGAGTACTCATGGGCTAGCCAGCACTGATGACTTGGGAACAGGGCTGCAGGGCTGCAGAGGTGCTTTTAACAGATACTGTGATGCAACGATATCAGACGATATACAAAAAAAAAAAAAAAAAAAAAAACAAAACTCATATGATCTACAAGGACTTTGACACTAAGCTGGCCTTGCTGCACAACGCAGCAAATATAATGGTGGAGTTTGCATCACATGTGAGTGCATTTGACAGCTGTTAGACAGGCAACTAGATGGAATTACCCTACCATAGACAAATATTTTACTAGCCTGTGATTATGTGCTTTCCTCTGCAATTACAAGCATTAAGGTCACATCAACCCTCCGAACATCACTCACTAATTCAACTAGGTAGCAGCAGTTGTGTTAGACTCCATTACAGGGCAGAGGCCACACACTGTACAGTATTATAACAGTAATGTATGTCATATATAATGCAGAATATGTTCTGTGCATTCTAAGGGTCCATCCAGAGAGTGTCTTTATCTCATGTGTGGTGAATCCATATATTCTTAGCCTAGGATAAGCTCAGGTATCCTCTCTACTTCATATTCTTTCATCAGACTCAAGGATGAGTCCACTACTGATTCTATTCTCTGTGTTGGTTGGTGATACAAACTAAAGTTTTACAGGACTACAGGTTGACATACAATAGCCAATCATGAATAACCTTGTGGWTATCCATACCATCCAAATTCAGTTACATTTGAATTTGGACCAACAGTGAGCAGTAAATGATTCCAGGCTTCTCCACTGACATGATCTAGACAACATCTGCAACCTGTGTAAATGTCCAAAGAGTGTGGACACCATATAACTTAAGCGTAGGCTCAACATTACGTACAGTGTGAATCTGAACTGACTGTCCTCTTCCTTAGAACTTCAACTCTCCAACAAATCTGGTTTAAAGTCATTCATTTTCTTGCCTTTAAAATGAGGACAATTATACTACTGACCTTTGCTGGCGGTCTGAGCTCCACTAGTGAAAAAGATACTTGTCACTGCTAAAACAGTCTTAGATGCAGCACAATAGAGCATGGATAAACAACGATGGTTGAAGCAGAATCCAAGCAAAACACAAATGATGCTGATAAGCAGAAGGAAGATTTTGAGAGAGCTTTTTCAGCTCTTTGTCTGGCTGCACAAAACCTGATAACTGCTTGTGGCTGAGAAATGCTCCTGAATTTCCTGAGAACATATATGATGCTCTCTCACATATAAGTAGATGCAGCAGTATCCAAAATCAAGACCCTCTATAGCCTCAGGTTGATTAATTGCTAATGTGGCAGATGACAACTCAGCTAGTATGTTCTTTTTTGTCCCACAAATCTGAATTTATAGAGGAAACTACAATAGACCTTATATTTTAATCCTAAACATCACAAGGCACATGTTAACATTCATCATAGGTCCTCATTGTTCCACACTAGAGGTGTGTTAACTACTTCACACACTTATTCAAAGGTTTCGATTATTTTCCACAAATTAGGAGACTGCTTTCTCTACAATGCAACAGCAACTATTGCAGATGCTCTTCATTGTTTTATTAGACTGTATGTTAATCATAAAACTCAGGTTGCAGTAAAATGTTCCCGTCATGCTCTGACTATATTTTAATCTAGCCATTCCCATTCAACTATCTTTGAAACCTTGCTTATAATGATGTAAAATTAAAGTTAATCTGATTTTTWAAAAATAATTCTGTATTGTACAAAGCTTTCTTTAGCACATTAGAACTTACAGGAAATAATTCAGTTATCTTTTATCTGCTCCTTATTGTCAATTATATACTTTGGTCATCCTTAAATATTTGCCAATGACTTTAGTTAACAAAATAACTTTAACTTAGTATTTGCAATATTGTAGCTACTCTCAACAGTAATAGATTGTTTAGGTAATACTGCAAATACAGAGGCAATCTTATCTATTAATCGAAGACAGAACTGGTCATCAAGAGTGACCTCAGTATTTGAATATAAAGGATGTTTAAGATGATGCCAACAATTCCATACTTCGCAGCATGTCAGAAAACCCTGAGCATTTTTCCTAGGAAGTGCTAACTGCAAGAGAACAAGTCCTGGCTCAGCTGAGCGAGAGAGGCAGGAGGAGGGGCACCAGTGGCTCCAAGACTAGATCTTGTCCCACCTTCTGCGTTTCCGAGATGACCGGCAGCCCAAGCCTCTCTGATGGCCGCTGGAGGCCACTCATCGACATGGGTCACTGCAGGGGTGTGGGAGGGGGGTGGCGATCCTGGCTATGGGCCAGGAGGGAAAACAACTAGGTCAGGGATTTGCTGAAACACGSACTGAGACAGCGCAAACACAGACTGAGGATCTTGCCCTAAGAGTTAGAGAGCTACTTTTTACACATTGCAAATCTTTTTGACAATTTTGGTTTTAACAATAGTGTATTTTTTTCCCAAAATACTAAACATAGATAAGAAAGCAATAGCTTTTGTTGTGCACTTGAATAATACAGTCGTTGGAGCAGGTGGAAAATAGATGATTGATGCTTTATGAATTACCTTTTACTTTTTTGATGATCCTTTTCAAGAGCTTCATTCTGGACACTGTATCTTATATAGGGACTGTGATATTACGGCATAGATGAATACTAGGCCTCCTGAGTAGGTTTTTCAGGATCAACTTTTTCCTTGTACAGCTTGTCATTGGAAATGACAACAGCCTCTGAATTCCATGTTACAAGTGATCTACACACAATCTTTTTCTTTGGAAATGAACAAAATTCTCCTGCAAAATCTACTGTGTCTATACAAGTGAATCATCTGTTGTACCAAATAAACTGCAACAATTCAGATAAAAGGAATAAGAACTGAAGACTGAAGAAGTATCTATATATATATAGTGAAAAGTGATATTTCATATATGCATCCATATAAATAAATCTGACAGTACTGCTGTCTATCCTAACACAGACACCAAAATGACCTGAAAACAAGTTCAACATAATAACTATGTGCTATTGACTTTTATTTTTGTCTCCAGGGAATACTGTTTACTTTGCTTCAAAATTTATATGAGTCATTTTGTTATGTGCCTTTTTTAATTAGTTTGAAGGAAACAGTAATTTGAGAAAGAGAGCGGAAATCAATTCTGATTCGATACTGATAGCTACTGTCCGATGTAAACTGTGTGTTCTTTGTAATTAAATGTAAACACGTTCAGTTCTAAAGTCCAGCAGCGATGACAACAACTACTAGAAAGGATTGCTTAAGCACTGGTCAACTGATTCTTCTGAACCTTTTGTTCATACCGTAGGTGAGCTTGTGCAATCTGWGGCAGGGTGAATGCCAGTTGTAACTGACTTTATTTTAGGTCATCTTCAGAGAAAAGACTTGACAAGAATGTGGAGTGCTCTGTAATACCTCAAGTTACCCATTAACTATGTCCTTCTGATAGCTAATCAATAGCATTGCATGGAGCCAAACACACTGCACTAAACTGCCCCTCTTCCAAAAGCCAAGTCTTGGTAAATATTTAATGGCAGTAAAGGTGTTTTGACTGTTATCAATCTGATATGTTTAAGAACTCTTGAAAGAAACTTTATCTTGCTTCTCTCTGCATAAATAATTTGTACAGTCACAATTCTAGTCATATGCAAAAGTACTTAATAATGTAATGTGTTTAAATCAAGCCTTTGAACACAGAAAATGTAGTTTCACTCCATATACCATGAAATAAAGAGAAAGCAAAATTTATTTCCTTGATAAAATGCCAGCTATAAATATACATCAAGGAACCCAGCCCTTTATAGGGCAGTAGTAGATACTGAGCCAGACTTGCTCAAAACCTGTTATGCAGGTGCACATTTGAGATTTTCTTACACAGCTTTGGTTTCTGTAAAATTCCTAACTCTCACTCACATAAAATGGCCTAGGATTTTTAGCTTTTCATAGGCAAAAACAACCTGTTTAAATAGCTGTATTAAGATCTAGGGACTTTTCACTACCGTGAAGACATTCATCTTAGAGTAGATATTTCTCAGCTAACAATCAGTAGTTAAATTCTCAGCTAATTAATTTTATTGAGATTTCTATTTTCTATTTTTTTTTTTTTTGTGCAAAGCACTTTGTCTAGATCTCTAAACAGACAAACATTTTTATCCTTATCCTCAAAGAAGGTCCTCCTATTCATGAACCTCCCTGCTACAGTCAGGTAGATCCAAACATTTCCCAGGAGACTACACAGACCTATTTCATGCCTCTGTGTTGATATAACAGAATTGAAGACCCCTTCCCCCAACACAGTCTTCCAGCACTCTCTGCATGAACCACAGTATGAGCCTGTGTATGCTGAAGAAACTGATTCACTAGTGGATCCAAGCTTTTTCTTGGAAAATAATTTGGGAATAAAGCATTGATAGTGTTTCAGTTTCCAAAATGTGAATCATTGAAAATGTTTTCTTAGAAGTATAAACATTATTTTTTTTCTCAGTGTTTTAATGACCTCTTTAGTGTTTTCAATGCCATTCAATAGATTTCAAAAATAAAGACTGGAAAAATGACTTCCAGCTACAAGTAAAGATACCCAAATGGGACAGGAGATCTCAAATTAATAGTAATTGTTTCTGATGATCATAATATTAAATATATATAGATAAAGGTATACAAATCAAGCAAGCATTAAGGCATGCGGCACCATTCAGGAATGATGACCAGCTAAAGAAAAATTGTTGCTAATAACCTTAGAAAACATTTTCTATTTAATAGAATGTTATCTTTATAAATCAGACGTGATCATGAATTTTATGGTTGTCCTGATTTGCTATTGTGATTAAATTCCCCACTGAACAAGGGAAGAGAGATGAATCTGTCTTGGACACTGGGCTGGAAGCCAGCCCTGCCTTCTAGCATGGCCAGAAGCATCCAGCTGAGTAGATGGAAGAGAAGAGTGTCTCCAAGAGAATGCAATTAAAAGACATATAAAGAATAGAAACATGTTTCAAAGATGGAATAATCAAATACATATGGAATTTGAGAGAAGGATGATCTCATGGATGAGCTGAAAAGTCCTAAGCTACCAACCCTCTGTACAGCTGGAGTGTCATGTGCCACTCTTATCATTCCCTTTTTGGCTACTGATTCAAGTGGTTAAAAATCCTTGGATGATGGTTTCTTTTAAATTAAAATATACTTTTTTTTGGAGACTATTTCCCCCTGCTCCTAGAAAATAAATCAGGAGACATTTGAACATTTTTGTCCAATTTTTGCCCTAGGTGTTACTGGGACACTGAAGCAACTCTGATTATAGCCAAGGCAGGTGTCTCCCGGGCCAAGAAGTGAGGTAGATGGCCAAATTCTAGCCTAGCACATGGGTTCACATGTACCACTCCAAAATTGTTGATAAGTTATCAGGGCTGCATGTGCCAAAGTTTAAGAGCCCTCACCCAGACTGGTATAGATGTCTGCAATGTCTAATTTGAAGTTATCTTGGCGGCTTCTACACAACAATGTGGTCCTCGGTCTACTATGCAGATACACCCTTTGCAATTCACCTCTTTAAAGACTAGTAAATGACACAATAGCAATGTAGCACTACTTTGTAAGTTATGTCTTACGTAGCCGTGGCTGCCAAACCCTTATTCATATAAATCACACAGCTCCCTGGACAGTTAAGAGCTAAGAAACAACGCAGTTAAAATGACGGCTTAAATGATAAAGGGAACGCCTGGGAAATTTAATATGGGGGAAGTCTGCTTCCCCATTGTACCAGTGCTTACTGAAGCAACTGGGCAGACTTGTCTGGGCCATTCTGCTTGCATGAAACAGGGCACATGCTGGGGGAATGATTTAGTGGAGTGGGGATCAGAGCTCTGTCTTAAATTCCCCATTCTATCTCCCATCTTCTGTGTGGTACAGAGCACGTCACGACATGCAAACCGCAGCCTGCCATACTGAAAATGGGAGTGAAGTGCCTTTCTCTTGCTTTTTTCTTTTTCTTCTTTCTTCAAATTCTAAGCTTTTGGGGCCCAGGATTGCTTCTCATTTTGTATGTGTAGAGCGCCTGGAAATGTGAGGCCTCCATCTTGGTTCAGACCTCAACACAAAATATTATTCATGGGAAGATACAAAAGAGGTGATTCACTGCACAAGTGCGCTGGCAGCACACATCAGCATGTCTGTCTGCAACAGACAGATACAGGCTTGGGAGTCTTATGGAGCAAATACTACAGTTTCAGCAACAGAAGCAGTTTCCTTCTCCCCACTGCAACCATGACCACCAAAAGGCATAAGCGTTTCACAGTCTCCTGGCGCTCTCTTCACCTAGAGTTAGTTTGGAAGCTTTGTTACCCAAAATGTTGTCCTTTGCTTCCTCCCAGACAAAAGTAACCATTAGCTGGATATGGCACACGGACTGCAAGCTGAATCGCACGATTCACATACATCTTGGAAGGTCAGAGATTAGACTAGCCATTGCTGGAGAAGGAACAGAGAAAAGAGAGCTCTAAGGTTTAAAGGTTGGAAAGAAGATCAAAACAGATGCTGAAATAAATTTTGTATCTTAAAAATTTTAAATCATTTTCTCTCACCTCTTTCTTCCTATACCCTCATGAGTATTGATAATTAGTATAGTGAAAAACAATCTGTCAAAGAATAATATTGTCATGCACTTTAAAGTAGTTTGAGGAAATAGGAAAACAGTGCTATTAATTTAATGACGCAGGAATTCTCATGAAAAAAGAGCAGTTTTTTCCTTTTGTTGGCATATCATTTCTCCATAAGCAGTAGGTAAAAGTGAAATACTGTAGCAGGAAGTGCATTGGTTGCACTGAACCAAAGAAGTAATTATTTTCTCAGAACCTGACAAGGAAATTGAATGAATATGGGAACTCTTGTGAAATCTAGCCAACACTGAAGTGTTTAATTCTTCTACTCCTTTTTTTTTTTTCTTGACAGAACAAGATAATTATTCAGCATGAGTACTACCTGCTATACGTATACATGTTCAACCAACATTTTAATTTCCTCTGATAGGGGAAGTAAGATTGCTCAAGTAGAAAAAACGAATTCCTACATCATGATATTCCTCATTCTACTACTACATTGTATTCCAAAACTGAGGAGAAAGAAGTACAATAGGTTGACATATGACTCTCTTGGATAAAAAACAGTAGGGAAGAGAAACTAAATGAAAAAAAATGAGTCAGTCTCAACCTCTCTATTACCCCTGTTACAGAATATTATTGTAACCATCAGAATCTGAGGTTAGATGAGACTGGATAAAATTAAAATCCTGTATACCTAAGAAGTAAATGAAAAGAAAATCAGAAAATATSATCACAGGAGAGCAATGCTCCCATCCTTCTTCCTAATCCTTTAAATAAGGGACAAATTTATGGCTTTTCACCTTCCTCCTTGGTGAGCGCTCCTCTCACCCCATTTCAACCTTTAGTGACAGTAAACATCATTATTATGTTTCCTCTTGAGAAAAACATAAAGTTTCTCAGTCTAGTAAAGAATGACTTGAATTTATATGTATCAAGAAACTACAGGCCGTAGTTAACAGTGGGTATTTTTACGCTGTTCTTTTCTGTGTCTAGTACAATTAAATACTTTTCCTCCTGATTTCTGGGAACAGAACACCAGAAGAGAAACAATATCAGAAGATATTGCTTTATTAAAAAAAAAAAAGGATAAAAAGAAGAAAAGTTCAAGAGTAAAAGCAAGAAGTGAGATAGATATTTAAAATTTTGTCCTTTACCTCAGTAACCATGGGATAAGTATGATACAAACCCTTCAGGGTAAATTTTGAATGCGACGTACAGAGTTTCTTTACTGAGAAATGCACAGATCATACTGTATGAATCAAGCTTATGATATGCCCCTAAGTTATTGTTTCATGGACAGTGGTGAACGGATATCATTCCTCTGTTTAATCAGGAGTTAAAGCATGTACAGTAATTCCTTATTTTCACAATATTCCTTCTGACAAAGATAACAACCATGAGAACAGCTCCCAGCTGGCTAAACCTGACATACAGGTTTTGTTAATAAAAAAATGCATGACTTAATTAATGAAACGGATCTATTAAGACTGTCCCCCAATCTACTACAGCGGCCACACCTACAGCTGAACTTCATATGACCTAACTTATGCAAAGCGAATTGTAATAACTTGCACTAGAAGCGGCTACAGAGAAAAGGTTGCTATGAAAAAAAATATGACTCAGAAATGCATGCAATGCCCCTAGAGGAGAAAGCTTAACATCTTTACCTTTAGTCAAAGTTTGCTTTTACAGTGAATAAATAATTGAAACAATTTTGCTAAACTGCGCAAAATTATTTCATCTAGAGTAATTATGTTTGATCCATTAGCACCTGATACTATCTATTGTCTAAATTGCTGGCATTCAATCCACAAATAATGTCAACAGTATTAAAGTCAATTATTGAAGCAATAGTGGTGTGAGTAAAAATCATTTATGTTCTACATTTTGTAACCTGCCTCCAGAATAATCTTCAAAAGAGATTTCATTATATCAACACCTTTTTGAATTTTTTAAAGGCAATTTTTTCCTCAAGTCTGCGAGCTTGGGTTCTTTCAACTCACAAACAATTTACTTGTTTCTTTTGCAAGCCCAAATCTCTAGCAATCTACTAATTTTACATGTTTCTCTGTTCGCATCTAGCTGTCCCATGCTAAATGAATATCCACATTCACTTCAATGTCGTCAGGCTCAACACCTCCTTTGCTAAACCAGTTCCCTCCCTCCTCCATCATAAGGAATTGTGCTTTTATAAACAGAAAGAAAAAACACTGCAACATTTCTGCAATGGAGTTCTATATGTATTTACTGAATTGAGAAAAAAGACACCCCCACCAAACCTGAACTAATACCATAACTGGACTGATCTACCTAAAAAGCAGATATTCTTTTTCCCTCTTACGGCTTTATCCTTATTTCAAAGGGTTCCAAATACTTGCTGTCTTTTAGAAAAGGAAATATTATGAACTCTTTCAGATTGCATTCTCACTCAAAGCGATGAATGCCACAGTATTCGCCAGAATAAAAAGCTACTTTCTCTCCTTGGAATAGTAACTTTACAGTAATTTGGAGGAAGCAGGAGAAACAGTTGGTCATTAAGTATTAAATGTATTAAGGGGGCACTCACAGTATATTGCTTCTCTGGAAAAGGCAGGTCTGTACTTTCATTTCAAAAGGACTGCTGCAATACAATAGCTACTGTGATATATTTAGGCTCTCCCCACTTAACATGTAGCAGAATCTAATAAAGAAAACTTAAATCAATGTATTTTCCAAAAATGTATGAGTAGCACTATTCACATTTTACAGCTTGGGGAATMAAGAGGTGAAGAAAAAACATTCCAAAAGAGGCCCTTCGTTTTTACTCCCCAAAYAGAGACCTTTAGGACTTGATATTTGGAAGTGTCAGGGACTAATATTTCCAGATGAAAACAATGATAAATCAGAATACTCAAAGCAGGGCCCCAAATCACCTCACCAGCATGTAAAAATCATCTACATCTCCAGACCCATGTCATTCTTGAACTCCTGCTTGGTTCCCTAGAAACCTCAGACCTTAGCATAYGGACAAAATATCCAATGACAGTTTTTTATTGGGCGATATTTTCAGAAATTGAGCTTCTGAGTGCATTCCAGAAAAGTTACCCAAAAAAGAAATGACCTAAGCCATATGGGATTCTTGCTTGCTTGATAAAAGGATCTATGTCTTCTCCTGAAGCAGAAGAAAAGGTGAGTAATATCAAGTCTGGTACCTCAGGAGATATGAGACATAATTCTCTCTAAGGAGAATAATTAAATGTCCCACCCCAAGGACACTGGGGATATATTCTTTACAGTTTCCTTTCTTAGTGCTAATTCTTTATGCACTATTAAGGCTTAAAATTATGACACTTTGATGAAATGCCTATCTTCCTCCTTTGAAGTTTTAACTAATTAGGGTGGTTATTAGGTTATATCCTTAAATCTTAAACAAGCAGCTTCAAATAGTAACAGAGATAAAGCCACAAGATGATTTCAGACCACATAGATCAGTGGGAGAACCCCCAAGTCCAAGAGAAATTATCTGTTCATAAAGAAGTCCAGAAATGGTTCCATACTGACAGAAGGATGCAGACTTGCTATGTACTAAGCTTTTATGGTACATGTTTTGTGTGATCTGTTCTGGAGAAAATTAATTGAATTGTTAGCTCTGCCATCATTAAAAAGAAAAGCAAAAAAAAGCAGTTTACAGGAATCTGAAGAACAGTGGTTAAATCTTATGCCTAAAGATATATGTTTTGAAGGGAGAATATAACTTAATTCAAGAGTCATTTGTCAGGGTGGAGTGGATGACAGAACTGTTTAAATGGCACCAAAGCTTTGGGACACAAAAAAAGAGATACTATACAGCAAATGAAAAGAAAAAATCCTTTTGCATAAATACTTTGGCTAAAGAACCCAGAATTTGATGCATATTTATCTGCAGAGAGTAACATCTTGCCTTTGTTTGTGGCCATTAAAATTCACTTCACTGACTGTTAAAAGTGAAGYACAGAGGAAAAACTTAAGGAGACGATGGGAAAGAGAAACGGAGTATGACATTCCCTGAGTAACTATGGTGTGCAGGGGGAGAGCTCCCCACCTGCTTCATCAGGGACTGACAAACGGAATGTGAGAACTATCCCGGGATGAAAAGAGACATTCTGAACARTTCAGCTAATGGGATCACACTGGCTAATGGGATCACTATAATTTTCTTTGCTTCTGTTGGTGTATGTCAAAACTCTGATGTTTGTTTAAAATATATTCTCTTTTAGCAGGCAATGGGCTAAATCTTGAGGGATTTTTGAAAGGCTGGATGAATAAACATATCTTCAGATTTTATGACTTGTGTGGAAAGTCTTTGGGGTAAGAACACTTTAAGTTCAGAAGTTTACAAATTGTGAGAGCAGTCTTTGTAGCACCTCTGTCAGAAGAAGAAAAAGAAACAGAAGGCTTGGATTTGTGAGTATTGTATTGAACAGACATTTATYGCTACTGCCCTCACTTTGTGGTACAAAGGTTACAGACACTTTGCATTTGTACAAGCCCCTGGTTGCTATCCCTACCTGGGGTAGACGAGAGAATAAAACCCAACTGTACTTTAAGACCAAACTCTATTATGGCATATTCGTATTTGGCAAACACTGACAACACTTGGGAGTGCTGTAAATAGTAATATTACTGCTTTCTGTAAGATCCGGAAAGGTTGTAAGTAAGCCAGCATTTGGGATACGATTTACAGAAAGTATTCTGGAGATGTTTCTAGAGATGCTTTCTAGGTTTTCCAATAAGGTTTTAAAAATAAAACAAAATATGTCAAAATGATCAAGCTTTGGTGCCCGTAGTTTCAGTGTGAATCAGTGAGCGACTGGCTTTCGAAAGCTGCACTTGCAAGTCCATTTCTAGTTTGCTAATGCAAACTCAATTGCCTGCAACTATGTATCTGAGATGAAAATTTTAGCCACAGGCCCAAATTTTGGCCAACAGACAGATCTTTTGGGGGGTCTTTTGCATATTTTGCAGATTTTATGAAACCTTACATTATTGGATAGATATTGGCCCAAATCCAATCCACAACTGCAAATCCAAAAAAACACCTCAGAGAAAACTAGCAGCCTTATTGGCTTTGTAAAGATTTTATTTTCAAGAACTCAAGACCCTTTATTGACTAATGAAAGGTTGGGTCCCCAAGCCCACAGACTGATCTTGCTTGAAACATATTTTAATCATTTCAGAGTGCTAGCAGCCATCTGTCYGAAGAGCTTGACACAGCATAAACGCACTCTAAACTGCAATTTCCTCTGACTCCAAACCCTTTCCAAAAGTCAAATAGAACCCATAGACACAGCAACTCTGAGACACAATTCAAGAGTGAAGAACTCCCCTGTTTATTAAACCTGGAGATCTGACAAGACCGCCGTTATCACCTGTCACATCATTAGGTTTAATGACACTACAGTTAACGATAAGCTAAATGAAAMCATTGTCATCTCCTATCTTGTAACAGTAATATCCAGCTGTGTCTTACTTTATTTCTATCCCATTTCTACTTTATTTCTACTTCTTCCTATTTTAAAAGAATAGTTAAAGGAATAAAAGTCATTTTTTTTTTCCTGCTGCCAGCACCAGGAATACTAACAAAACAAAACCACAATGAATGAATAATACAAAAGACAAATAAGCACTCTTTCTTTTTCTTCACTACTTTTCTACTTTCTTTTATAGAAAGATTCAGAAGACAAGCAAACAAATCCCAAATAAACTAGCATATTTACAGTTTAGGCTAATGGCTGTTGGATAGATACTGTTTGCACATACTAGTCTAGTCTTGCCAGCACTGAATACAAATTTACATTGAAAACAGAGCAATTCYTTACATGTCAATATTTACCAACAATTTTCACAAAATTGCCACAATTGCTTCCTACTCTGACTCTTGACACAACTTGGCCTCCTCAAGTTCATTTTATGATGACCTGTGATTTCAACCTGGTATCTAAAGAATAGTACTGATAAATCCCAATCAACTCTACAAGCCTGAAAGCAAAAATGATGTCGTACATGAATCAAAAATATGTAAATGATCAAATTCAATAAATTTCTCTCAAAAATTAAAGCTGCAGCCTTAATGACACAAAAGTGGCAAGAGCTGCATAAAAATATCTTAAGACTTACTGGTGAATTCTGTGTCACAGACCATGCTTTGCTCCAATTGTCAGGAGCTTAAGTGGGCTCAATGCTGAGGTTACAGGACTTGCAGGATTTCTTCCTTTAGAGGTCAGATCTGTCCTTTTTACTCCCTTAGGACATTGTACATCTCAGCTCAGTAGCCTTCATACCAACTAGATAGCTAGCTAGCARTGTCCAGAATGTGAAAGGAATATAGTATCAGGCCAATGGGCATGCTGAGAAAAAGTCCTTTTGGATCCCTAAACAGGCACTCAAAMCTAGAGCAGCCTAGAAATTAAGTTYATCTACTGTAGTAGCAAGGAAGAGTTCAGGCTACTGTTCAGGCTACTGAACAGACAAAACGTGGCCCATTCTGACTCAGCAAACCAAGATTTTACAGGCTGCAAATATTTTACCTGCATTTTACAGATATGACAACATTATAAATATCCTTTAAATATTATTTAAATATTTTTTAGTCATTTCTACACTCTCACCTTCCAGTGCTTTTTCCTGCTCCTGTGTCACAGTTTGCTACCAGTTTTGTGCTTCTCATGAAAACATTTGCAGGTGGGTGTGCTCAAACCTGTATCATCAAGATAACCCAAGTTAAAAAAAAGGAAAAGATGGTAGCTTCCAAGTAGGCCCTTGCCATCCCCAGAAAGAAGAGCCTTCACAGCAGTGCTTAAGGAATCATCTATACCATGCCAGTTACATATAATTATATTATGTTGGACCTAATGCTAAAAAGCTTCAGCTTCCAAAACACAAACTTCTATAATATTAGTTAGAAAAACACGTTATGGATGGAATGGAAAAATGGAAAAAAGTTCCGAGAAAAGGAAACATGGTAAAAAAAAAAAAAAAAAAGACTGAATACAGGAAATGTCTTATTTTTAGGTTCTGTCCTTATAAACACAACAGGTGCCTAGTACTGAATTCTTAGCTGCTTGCTAATAGAAGTTTTCCTTTGACTCACCTGGGAGGATGGCTAAGCCAAAATACAGAAACAATAAGGTTACGCCTATCACTGGGCAAAAATCACTTGCAGGGTAAGCCTTCTCACCAAATGAACATTTTTCACTGGAAAACATAAATTCCAATTAAAAAATATGTTGTCTTCCTTTGGAAAATTTCTAAATGAAAGTTGTCCTTTCACCTTGATATTTTGACTTCTAAAGCTATTTTGTTTCAGCTATTTGTTTTGCACTGAACTAGCATTTACACAGAAAAACACATCCTTCGCTCATCAGAAATGTAATGAAATAGAAGAAAAGACAATGTTGTTATGTTATTTCTAAATATCACATTCATAAAAAATTATTTTAATACAATATTTACATGGCAAAGTGGATTTTTTGTCATAGTTTTAGATTTTCTGTTAAAAATTTCATGAGAAAATTTGTCTTTCAAAGAAATCTTTTATATATACAGTTTTTTTGTGTATGTCTTTAACTTGCTACAGAGAAGACTTATACTTATCATGTATCTGTTTTCCTTCCCTGTTCATTAAGTAAGAGTACCAGCACATTCATTGTTCATAGACCCTAAGGGTGCTGCAGAAAACAGTAAAACTTCTTATTCAGTTTAAACAAATAAAGCAGCTGAAGCCCAGGTAAGTATGCAAAGTGATTCCTTTGTGTTTATCCAGCTTTTCAGTTGCAGAGTCAGAATATTTAGCACCTGTTCACATACTGCTCTTTCCAGATAACAGATTTCATAACGCTGCATATACGCTTTATAACTTTTCCCCATGCGCCTTTCAAGTATTCTTACATTATAGGCAATAGATATTAACTCCAGTAGTCTAAACAACCTAGTTTTTAAAAGTACTTCTACAGAAGTAACAGAGTTTTTATTAGTAATCAACCACAAACTATTGGTAGGGGTATTGGCAGTGGTCAGTAGATTGCTTGTTCTTTGAGAGATTTTAAATTTTCCTTCAAATAATTCCATTCTATTAGGCTTTAACAAATATAAAGAACAATGTTCTTATTCCGAAAAGCTCAGAACAAAATTATACTTCTAAGACAATTCAATTCACTTAGAAACCAAGGAACTCCTCACATAAAACCAAATGGATTTAAGGTAAAATCCAGAGGAAAAGAATAGTCCTAAATCAAGAACTGTTAACAGAAAGTTAGCAGGACCGTATAGACAGAGTCAGGAGACCATGTCAGCGTCAAATTGCAATGAATTCCTTTCTGTCATGCAAATCCCTCTTCTTACAGGAGAGCAGAAACTCATCTGGATTGCCTGACAAGGCAATCATTCTTTTAGGTCAATTTACCCAAAAGTGGCAAATAGGAAGGAGCTCTTGCTCAAGTCCAATGAAATACAGTATAATCACTCATGGAGGGCTTCTAGATCTAGTGCTCTTGGGACAGCAAATGACTGGTTGATACTTACAAACTTGAGTGTGCTGAGCTTTAATTTAACCCATCCACTAACAGAAGCAGCAAGAGAATTAATGCTACCAAGTTAAATTAGAATATGTAGAGCATGTCAGTGCGTATTCACGCTGCCCACATTCTTCCTCGGCCCTGCTGCTCCATGTTCTCTATTGGCACGGCACTTCTAAGGCCGATAGCCAGCCTGTGGAAACATTAGGCAGAATGTTTTCATAAAATATAAGTCAGACGAATTCAGGCCAGATTTAACAGTAAGAAGGCAACTTGAGTTTACTGTAACATTCACCTCATTGCCTGCTGCAAGGATGGCATGGGCTAACTCGTTATTCCACAAGGCAGATCCCAGCTGACAATCACTAATCCCGCTCCCTAAAAGATTTTATAAATGACTTCAGTGAAGTAGGAAATCATTTTTCTTCACTGTAGCCTTTTTCTCCAGTCGAATTGGAAACTCTTCAAAATTGTATCAGGACAAAAGATATCTCAGAGAGCAGACCTCTCTCTAACATCTCCTTTCTGTGGAAACAGTCACATACTGCTTGTACTGCTTGGAGTATGGATGAGAACCTGGTCTGCCATAACTCGAGGAACTCCTATGCGCTGTTTTATAAATGCAGTCTCTTTGGCAATTCAACTACAGCAGCAGGGACGGTGATTAATTGTTAAGGACATGAAGACTAGGATTGGGGTGGAGGGATAAGGGTAAGAGTAAGAAGTCCATTAAAGAGTAAAACACATATGGATAACAAGGCAGAGTGCTGCTCACCTACACCTGGACACTGAGGCACATAAAGCTGCATAGTTTTATGCAGCTGCTTTAACAGTTAGCTGATCTTTTTTATCYTCCTCTGCTGCTTGATCCAGTTCAAGAAATAGACCCCAAAACCCGGACTTTTGTCTCTTTAACACTGCAGGGAGCTGGGACAGGGCCAGCAAGAAGCAGACAAAGGGAAAGAGCAGAGTGGGGGTTGCCAGTGAGAAAAGGCATGTACAACCACAGCCCAGAATGCCGATGCTGCTGGTTGCAGCGCTGTGGAAAGGGGCACAATAACWGCGAAACCTGAGCCTGCCGATTCTGAATCCCAGGGGACTTTCCTAACTAGGGTGTTGGCTCTCCCAGCTCCCAGGAGTTGACTAAAATTTTCTGAAATATACACGTTCCTCACAGGAACTTTGCTGTCAATCAATCTGATTAAAAGAAAAATAAATCAACTAATTCCAGCAGCCAGTTCAATAAATAAACAGGAAGCATGCATGTTTAAACAAAACAAAACAAGGCGCTTCATTTCTTGCACATTCAAACCTGTATACAAAGAAAATAAACTAAAAAATATAATTTGGGTGTTACCTGCCTTTATTTTTTAGAATTATAAAAGACAAAGAAAAACCTTATTGTTTCCTTACAGAACKATTGTTTTCTTGGTGTTGGACTGCATCTAATTGCAGTGGATTGGGTTGCTTACAAGAAGACACTGCACTGTGTCCTACATGTAAGCATTTCATATCTGTGGTAACAAGAAAGAGAATCTTTCTCTTGGTAGTGGCTGTGACTGAAAATAATAAGATTTATGTTTGATGACAGATGTCTGAAATTCTAGGATAAAACAGGAGTTGATGCTTTAAAGACAGAGAATAGTTCAAAGCACTCTTACCTTCTTCCCTGATCTCCACAAAACTACTATGAAAAAATTACAGCACGTTTACTAAGACATTACACATTATTTGGTGATTTTTCTTAATGAACCTAACTAGTCAYCTCATTTTACATATAAAGCAAATAATTCTGAAACAACTACAGTATTACTGTACATTATTTATGTATCTATATACTGTGGATAATTACTGAAACTACAGATCACTGTCATGTTAGACAATAACTTACAGCTTGCAACAGCTCTCGCAACTAGAACATGAGGAACAGTGTACCAGTAAGAATTATAGCATTAAAATACATGTACAGATCTCATGGAGTATAGCGGAAATGGTATCATTCCAATATTACAATCCATAATACGGGCCATGAAACTATAAAACGGAAGTAAATTGAATATGTACCATTGTATTCAGATCCTGAATAGTATAGTCTTTTTCCCTGGAGTTCAAATATTACCTTGCCAAGCATCTTTCCTCATCTATTTCTCCTGTTATACAGTGATTTAATTCTGTAATTAAAATGAAAATTGAGTTTGTCCCTGTGCTTACGTGTCTGTCAAAAAAAAAAAAGAATTTTTCATTCTTTTCTCTTTCAATAGTTGCACCTTCATACATACAGATACTCTGGAGCAAAATATCTTCTTCCTGATTGATTTTTTTGTTTACTAATAAAATAACATTCAGTCTTTTCTTGTTTTCACCAACGCTAGAGAAAAAACCATACAATAATGCTCATTCTGATGTTCTATGTGCATGCGTATGCATTCAAAAATAGTTAATCCATGTGCAGTCATTATATTTACACCCAAACCCCTGAAATGTAGTTGTGCCTGAAGGCAGGCCTTTACGTTTTCCTGACACACTTTAACATCAGCTTCCATTTTTTTTCTTAAACTTCTTCCTCCTACATCAAGTAACATGGAAATCTCAGTTAAAACAAGGAAACAAACAAGAAAAGCATGAGAACATGCTTTTATTGAGGTCAAAAACCTAAAAGCAGAGGCAGGAAAAGGCACCAAATGCAGTCAAAATTGCCAAGCTGCTGACATGCTGGCAAAGGTACCACAGAGGTGGCACTGAGAGAAATGAACAGGCAAGAGAGMCCAGCTGGAAAGGAAAGCATCTGCTACGATGTTCACTGCAGCTCTGCAGCTCCACAAGGAGTGCCCCGTGGTGACATGACTGGGGAACTCTAAGTCCAAAAGAGAAATAACTCCCAGCTAAGGCTGAGCAGTAACTCATCCTAGCTACTCACTTGGATTGAGGCACCACACTTCCATTTTTCACATCCCCTAACAGGCTGTCTGCAAACCACTCTCAGGTTACCACTGTGTGGCAAGTTATAGCAGAAAATTCACACTAGCATTCCTAAAGTAGAGTGCACATACAAGTAAAGAGTAAGGTTTTGGTCATTTGGGATACCCTGAGGATATTCTCTTTCTACTTTGTCATGCGTGACCATTATGGTCAACCCACACTTGGTCTGACACAGTCCCCTACGCATTCTGCACACATGCCATGTATTCCCTTCTTCACCTCGCTTCCTATCTTCAACTGTCTTTGGCATGTGTTCAAAGGTGTGTTACTCTGTCAGATTACTGGATGATAGAGGCTGCAGATGGTCGTGCAGCATATGTTAAACTATAACTGAAATGCTAATATGTTCATAAGAATCCTCACAATAATGCAATTTATTTCTAACCCAGATCTCAAATACAACAAAGAAACCAGAAAGAAAAGAATAGGAAGCCCTAAGAGACTAAGTTTAACATTTTTTTACACTCTGCTGGCAAGAAACAACAAACCATGTTTAGAGTGCAATTTTTGCTTATATTCCTTCTTAAAGATTAGAAATAAAAGGAAGCAAATCAAGTATAGCTTTTATCAAAGGATGTTATAATTAAGCTGGCTGAAACTTGGAATGTAGCATTCCTTGTTTGTGACTGTCCTCTTTCCCTACCACCAAATAAAAAGAAATGAAACCACACATCCTATATATCTCTGACTCTCTAAGCTCTAAGATTTCTCAGAGAAGAGTACTGGTCAATCTGGCATCTGCTCCCCACCAAGGACCAGATATTAATATGTAGTATTTTCAACTTACTTTCACCTTACTTTACCAACTTACTTATTAAAATGTAGTCATTTTACTTTTCAACTTACTTACTGGACTTTCAGAGCAATTCCCTGACATGAGCCTGACTATTGGTCTCGTTTCTATAACATTCCAGTGTTTTTGATTTAATATATATGTCTTGTCATCCACATTTTTACTTTTGCAAAAGTCTTAGATGAACCTAAACAAGCTTCCTGATTCTTTTTGATGACATATACGTATATGCTACACTTGAAAGTTCTTTAGCAAGAAATATCCTCTAAGGTCAGTGAGGTAGGATACAAAATTTCAGGATACAAAATTAGCATTTCAGATGCGAAGAATTATTATATTACTTTCATAACTTAGTATTGTTGCAAAGGTTGTTGCCTCCAGGGTATTCAGCTATATGTTTACACACTTACGGAATAAACTTTGCAAAATGCCTTCATCAAATTCACAGTGAAATGTAAAGGCCATAATTTAATAAAATGGTGCATTCTACTGTTGATTCACACAAGCCTTTATTATTGACATTACTGAGATTTAAAGTATTTGCATGAATAAACTGCCTGTTATATACTGTAGAATTTGTCAAATTTTATGGTAGAGCAAGCTTGATAGATTATCTTAACACAACTGCATGAAAAATCAGTGAATAACAGCCTGCAGTGTGTAGGCACTAACACATGCAAACTATTAGTTTCTGAAATATTGCTATAAAAATTGCATTTATGTTTTTAATCTTACCTAAAAATTCAATTTAAATGAGTAATAAAGAAATTATAATAAGTTTTTTTTAGCCTAGCAAATCATACCATAACTTATGTCTATACCAAATGGTGACCAAATTAAAGTGATGATCAGAAATTTCTTGGGGTTTCTATTGACTATTAACAGGCTTTAAATAAATGCCTGTGAGATTTAGGAACAAAAGTTGTTTTTGAAACTTACCTCTGAGTTTTTAATAAACTTAATGAGAAGAGGAAACTCTAAAAAACTCTAGAAACCAGAGTATTTATCACTCACAAATGCTGAAACATTGAAAACATACTCAGTTCCACTGTTGCAAATGTTTTTTGGTTAAAACTAACTACTTCTCTTTATTTCCAATGAGCATAATATTCACATTGCATTTATTATTTACCTCTGCAGCCCACATCCCTCATCACAGATATTCAGTCCCCAGATTCACAATTTTCTGCTGTGTTGATGCCAATTCTCCGGCCTTAAACCTGCTGGTAGCTCTGTATCCTTCCGCACCCAGGAGGTCAGGATGAAATGAGAACTGCAACCCAACATCACGCCATAAAATAACCTAACTCCTTTACTGGACCACACAGAGATTTTCCTTGGGGACTAAAATCCATAGAAATGTTCACTGTATCCCAACAAAATTAAAGAGAGAATGTCTATTACTCTCATCCTATTTACTGCTAAAGAACATAAGTAATTAAAACATATGTTATGTTTGGGATTGGAAAGAAGTCTTCTAAAATTCCAGATTTTATTTTTTTCTTAAATCAATGTTGATAAATCTAAGTATGTTCAAACAACCATGGAGAAAAAAGCTCTCGTGCCAACTGCTCCTTTTGTTTAACTGGTCCTTTTAATTAAATGCATTGGTGTAACACAGCCTTTCRGTTTTTGTATTAAGTGAGAACTAACAGCTCTTTTTCCTTAAAGGAAACTAACAGAATACTTAGGCTATAAGAAAATGACTTATATTTCAAAGAGATGGTTGGTGAGCAGTAAAGCATAAATGCAGGCCTTGATTCATTGATGTCACATTTCCAACAAATACCTATTTGATAAGGGCATTTCCTCACTTACAGTCATGACACAGTACAGAAAATTTCCCCTATGAGTCACTGAGTTACATTAGTATTAATTATTTTACCTGTAATAAATACGCAATGTCTGGATTTCTTCTTCTAGTTTTTTGCACTGCTGAAGAACAGCCTCTTTTTCTTGTTGCAAGTTTATCAATTCTGCCTGCAAAATGAGAGACAATGATTTCTTCAGATCATCTRTATGCTCATTTCAGTCATGCTAATAGTGAATAGCTTCTGTCTACTTAACTCTAACAAAAAAATAATTTCTTTTATAACATTGTAACTGAGGGGTTTTTTTTGTCTTATTTTTCCCCCTCCAGCAGGATAATGCTTTGCACAACTTCCCTCACGTGTACAGTAAACTTCTTGAATGGCAAAGGTTAGATTTCTTCTTTAGTTTAGCCAAGTGTTTGTCAACAAACATATCTCAGATTTTCATATTTAATGATCCTAGCCCAAGTTGGTGACCAGTGTATGCTAGACAGCTAAGTACGGCACCCAGTTACAGTCTGTTGACCTGGAGCTCTTTGTATAGAAACATACGGTTGGAAAAGACCTTTAAGATCATCAAGTCCAACTGCAAACCCATCACARCCATGCCTACTAAACCATGTCCGTAAGTGCCTCATGAACATATTGCTTGAACGTTGCCATGGATGGTGACTCCATCACTTCCCAGTTCCAATGCTTGACCACTCTTTCCGTGTAGAAAATTTTCCTAATATCTAACCTGCATCTCCGCTGGCACAACTTAGGGCCACGTGTGTCTTTCATGCTGTTCTTGAGCAGCTCCTCACCTCCTGGAGCTACCTGATGACACCGGCTGTTCGCCTGAGGGCTGCAGGTTAATTCGTGTCTCGAGCTGTGGTAGGAAATGAGCCAGCGGGGGCTGCTGAGACAGGCATCGCTGCCTTGCTCAGGGAATGGGGTGCATTCTCATCCAGGATCTGCATTATTGGTGTGAGGGAATCCCTGATAAGCTGTTGTCCTCTCCCCATCCCGGATGTTTATCCGCAGCCTGCTGCGAACGGCCTGTGACTCATAACCTCTATGGAGATTGCTGCGTGCGCCTGGCAGGTCAGCCAGCCCTGGCAGGGCATTGTGGCTAAGGAGCAGGTAGCAGAACACGCACGTTTACTGTATCTCTACAGTTTAATCATCACTAATTTTAAAACATTCCATTTCAATAGCATTACAGGATTTCATTTAGGCTGCAGTTGCCATACTAATTATTTTATAATTAGAGAATAAATAATTGTTGTAACAACAAATAAGACTGGATTTACAGAGCAATTCTCCGACACGTGAGCCTGAGTGTTGGGCTGGTTTCTACACCATTCCAGTGTTTTTTGTTTTGTGGTGTAAGTTATTAATGTTACAAGTTGTAGAGACCCAAACCAAGAGCTACATGTGTGAGACATGGTGACTGTGAATTCTGCCAACTCTTCAGGACAGTGCTGCAGAAAAGTCTCTTGGTAAATTAAAGGCTTGTTATATGAGCTGGGAATACAGGAAACGAAAGGCAGAGTTCAGCTCCTGGCTCTGCCAGACTTGCTATATAATCATGAACAACTCACTCTCTGTGCCTCAAAATCTCTCGCCTAAAACAGGGCTCAACACTTGCTTTTGTTTCCTGTTTGCCTATTAAGACTGTAAGTCTTTCAGACAGGTGTTTTACTGTTTATTGTCAACTCCCAGTCATCTATGAGCTATTTATCCTGCTGCTTGGTCAGTCATGTCCAAGTCTGCATTGTACAGCTAAGTGYATTAAGTTGCACCCAGGGCTTTGCATTATTGGGGTGCAAGACCCACCACCRCAATTACTCTTCTAACAGATTTGTGAGATTTTTGGAACAGCAATTTCCTTTGAGAATAAAAACAATTGTACTACACTGAGCTAGAAAAGTAAAAAGTGTTAATGTTTAACCTTCAAGTGACAGTGGCTTAACTTTCTAAAACTGAAAACAATGCACTTGCAGCTGGCAAGGCCTAACTCCTGTCAGCAAGAGGTTAAAATCCCGTGCAGGTGAGCTGCTCGCCCGATGCTGCGTGCTGCCTCGCAAGCAGAACTCGCACAGCACAAGAATGTTAGCCAAACCAAGCTATTTTCTATAATTACACTGTACTGTAGGTGAAACAACATTCTCAAAAATTGGAAAAACACGCTTGAATCAAAGTAGGTGGTTTGTTCTAGAGGCCAGTAATTAACATCCTTGCCAATTTTCAGTGTACTGTGAAGTGTGATTGAAATGGTAGACTGGAAGGAAATGTTTGCAGCAGACACACCTACTCACGGAGAGATTAACGGCTAGTCTCTTTGGAGAACTATCATAAAAAAAATACACTTAATGTTCCACTTGCTTTTCAGGACAAAAGTCGTAAGGCACTCGAGTTTAAGACTCTCATTTATGCCATTTTTTTTTCTTTTTGGTAGGGAAAACTGCACTGATTTGACTAGGTTGGCAGCTGATCTACATCAGTAAAAATGGCAGTAGAATCAGGTGCTTTGGATTAAAATACAAAACAAACAAACAAACAAAGAAAACCAGCTACAAAAACCCCAAAGGGAAGGGAAAAAAAAGCAAAAACAAAAAAAAATGCATAAACAAACAAACAAACAAAACAACCCACCATTTCTTGGTCTCCTCAGTAGCTGCAGGTAAGAGGAACCGTGTGAAACCACCAAAAATAAGAATTTATGTGCAGGATATGCAATCATATAACAGAAGGAGCCATCACACAGGGGGCTGACCACTGATAAGTGCAGATATGACTCAAAGAGCCCCACAACTGAAAGATGCCTTCCTTTGCTAGAAGGAAAGTAGAACTTTGCCCATCATAAAGTTAAACTGCTAAATAAAATAACAGTGCCTGTACTATTATAAAAACAGTTGGAAGACTTCTATAATGTATATTGAAATCTATCCACAGTGCACATGGCAATCGTCCTAAATGAGCTCACCTCTAGTAATAACAATAGCTGTTTAGGAACTTTTTGACAAAATATTATTTCTTTGGAAAAATGTCAGGATATAGAAATCAGAACTTTTCATAAAAATGCATTAGGTTTGATTATTTTTTTTGTGGAGTGTAGGGAAAATAATGTGCAATCGTAAGAAAAAAAAAAGAAGAATTACATTCAGGTTCCTCTGGTGRTAGTTTTCTCTAAAACAGATAACTCGGTGGGGAGTCAATCCCTTGGGATAYGGGCCACCATAGGTGAAGTTCCTGTTTAACCCTAAAAGGGGATTCTATCATTGCAATGTGCTGGTTTCTTTCTCATAATTTTATTTGAACCACAAGTTCTCATGCCTTCATGCTTGTGTCTATGGGGATGGATGTTCTTCCCCCCTCCATTTTTTTTTTTTATTACAAAAGAACTCTTATTTCCATAAAAGCTTGTCTCTAAGTATTAAAGTTAAATTAGCTAGATCTTGATTAAGAAATCCCATTACTGATCTACCTGCTCTTAGTTGTGTTTCAAAATAGTTAAATATACAACACTATCTATTTTTAATAGTCCCACACACTGGAAAAATAGAAGACTTAAGGAAAGAAAAACAGAGGACAAAATGGCATTTATCTTTTCCTAATTACTCCAGAGTCACATACAAGTACCCTCATCTCAATTAAATACAAAAGAGGTATGAACACACAACACCTTATGCTGGCAGGCTTCCTAAAGGTAAGAGATGACTTTTACAATGCTTTTAAATAGCCAACAGAAGGAAAAATATTCAATGACTTAGAATAAACAAGCATAATAGCTTTATTCTCTTACTATTTCTTTTTTATTACTTATGCATTTATTGACATCACAAACATTTCCTCCTTTTCCTGTCTGCTGCTCTTACCCAGCTCACAGCATTTTTTTCTTATTCATCCTTAAATGTGTGACCTTGTATTTGTTACCATTGAATGTCACTCCTCTCCTTTTATTTTTCCAATACTTGATGGTATTCCAGTCTTTCTGCAAGATACCTTCAACTTAATTTGTATGGCTAATACCCCCTAGCTCTGTGTCATCAGTCCACTTCAATAGCACAATGCTGATGCTCAAGCCAAGGTTTTAAGTGAGAACATTAAGAACACGAACTGGTGAGAAACTGGAGATAAATTCCACTAATAAAATCCCTGGATTTAATGCTTCTCCTTTCTAACCTATSTGTTGTTACTTCCCTGATAACTACTTTCTTACTTGCTATGACTAATCTGTTATCTTCTTTATGGGTACGTGTTATTTTGCACAAAGACATGAGTTCAATCCATCCATCCTTCCAAATGACAAATGCTACATGAACACAATTAAAGCAAGCACCATTTCTTAGATGAGACTTGTGCCTGCTTGTAAAATAAYAGCATATGCATAATCCTTTATAATTAATTCTTTTCCATGTGGCACCATATTAGAAGCTTTATTTATTAATAAATATGCTAAATATGTACATATAGCTAATATTGAAAAGAATAAAGAAGATTTCTTCTTGCACAGTCTTGCTTGGGTGAAAATCATAATTCAATCCACTGTTGATGGATCCAGTTTTTAAACATATTTTCCTTCCAAGGTTACTCTGAAGTCTCCCAATAAAGACAGAGTCTACAATTAGCAAGATGACTTTTTTTCCATTTCTAAACACAGGCATGGCCTTTGTTAACTCCCTGTCATACTACACTACCCACAGCCCCAGAGCATTTATTAAAGATCTTCACTACAATTCACGCAATGTCAGATGCCAGTTCAGACCATCTCATGTCCTGGTTTGTGCATAATAACCTCCTGAGTCACTATGCTGTATTCCATTTCCATACTTGCACTTTTCTTAACTCCTGTCCTTACAGCTGACATCACCATTATTACCCAATACTGAGAGAAAAAAGAGCCCCATAGAGTTTCAGACCTAATCCGGATTACCCTTGATCTCTACACTCATTCTCTGAAGAATGGCACATTTCCTCTTTCCTTGTTCTCATTTCAGTTGTTACACTATTGTTTGTTCTAATTTCCTTTCAGAGGGCCAATTTATTTTGAATTCAGGCAATTTTCATTTGTCCCTGTATTTTCTGTTTTCTAAAACATAACTTTCTTGGTTAATGAGTACTTTTCTTATAAAAGTCCATTTTGTTTTTTTGTGGAATTATAATTCACCCAGTTAGGATTGACACTCTGACCAGTTATTTGAGGACACTCGTTAATGTGTGAGTATTCCTTAACTCAGTAATGGCTGCTACTAACAGTTTACCTTCCACTGATCCTGGATATTCCTATGGATTAGACAGAGGCTGGATAAGAAGTGCACAGAGTCTCAAAGGTTATTTCTGCACTTTACGGACTCAATGGCTTACACACAGTAAAGCGGTAGGATGGAGAAAGATGGCAATAAGGTATCTTCCCACTCAGTCCTGCATTATCTGGGGACTAAAATGGAATCCAGCTGCAAATGGCCAGCTGAGAACAGACTCACATTAGGAATATGTTTCTGATGACAGCTGGTTTCTACACTAGCTTGCCAGTAAGAAGCCAGGTGTTTGGTTCCTTGGTGCAGCAGGAGATTGAGAGGAGATGCATTCCAAAAATTGGAATTGAATTAATCTAAGGATTAAAATGTTGCTGAAAAAAAATGTTTTAAAAACATTGAAAATATTTATTTTTATGTTTCACATTTTAGCTACCGTGTCAATAACCCTAGTATGTACTGCATGACAGATTAGGTCATGTTGTGGAATGGTACGACATAGAACTTTCACCATTCTGTAATTTTTATATTGGCAGCTGCTACGTATTACAGATTACAACACCTCATCTTATTTTCTAGATTGAAGTGTCAACATAGCAAACTGTTCCACAACAAGAGAAGCAGGTAACACTTTGATCTAGAAAAGAAGATAAGCACTTGTCCTACTAATTAGTGGATCAGAGGTTTTCAGTCAGAAGAAAAAGACTCCAGCTAACACAATGGCACTGAAAATGCCTAGTGCTCGAATAACATGCCAAATTATCACTTTTTTTTTTTTTTTTTTTTTTTTTTTTTAAATCAAAGTGTTAAAATGTCAAACTTTCATTACAATACAAGTAGGGAACAGTTTGACCTAGAAAATTAGGTAAAATGTTTCAATCTGTGCTCAAGTAGCAGCTGCCCCTGTTGACTTGAAAATATAAAGTAAAAGTATGTTATACAAATTATTGACTGATCATCAAATATAAAACCAACAGTAATAAATCCAAACTTAAAAAAAAACAATTAAATTTCATTTTAAATGCAGTTTCAATTTTTCTGAAAATAACACTCAGAAATAATTGAAACAAAAACATTTCGAACATTAACTAGAATCAGAATCATTAGAAAATCATGAAATAGTTTCTTCTCAATGTATCATTTTCTAATAGGAACAGTTTTGATTAAAACTAGTCTAATTTTCAACCAACTGTATTTCTCAGTTCTGATGAATTTGTGCTTCTGTGGACAAACAATACAATAAGAAAACAAGTCAAAAGAACCGGGGAACAACTTTTGTGTGTGAATTTCAGGATAACAGTGGTGATAGTAACTTTATCAGCCTTTAAACTACAGCTTCCCCCAACAGACTGCCACAGCCATACTCGGGTTGACATTCCCTCTGGGCACAAAGGAAAAGGATCTCAACAGCAAACATGACCTTTATGAGCTTCTTTCTGGATCAAACAATTAACCATAACATGATTTTATTCTATAATCTCATACTATTGTTGGTCAAAATAAATATCAGTTAATTAAACTTTTTTTTTTTAATAAAAAACATTGTTTCATAAGAACAATAATGCCTTTATGAATTTAATTTAATAAAATACTAATTTAATATACTTTTGGAGCTTTACAGAACACTTCCAAAAATATTTCACTAGCTTGAGTCCAGAATCTGCCTTGATTACAGAGTCATAAACAAAAAATCAGACATTAAGAATACATGCTCATACCATATGAATATTGCTCATATGGTCATTCATTTCTGAACAGCCCTCTTTGAAATGACATCAGTAGATCACCAGGAATATCACCCAGACTGTGTAATCAGCAGGGCTGGGGAGACCAAATAGCTTTCCACTGCTCTGTCTAAAAAAAAGGAATGATTTAAATAGCATTTTTCTAGATTTTTCTAGATAAGAGAAAACTGAGTATGTTTTAATTATTTCAAAGAAGTACCACTTGGACTATTGAGTCTGAGATGTGAATACCTCAGTCTTTGCACCGTCTGGTCACTGCCATGTGGGAAGTGCACTGTACCAGGAGTATCTGGTAAACAGTTTACTCCTTCGCTAATGACATGCCCACATTAGCCCATATTCCAGCCCATATTGCAGACATATTCAGTCCGTTATTGCATTATGCAAGAAAATGTCTATATGAAATGTTCACAATATTTTCAACTAGAATTTGCTTAAGAATTTGCCCATCTAGTCTTACACATATTGTTGATACAAAGTTTCCTAATCACAGGCAGTATTATTTTGTAAAATTCTACACTTGTTCCAGGAAATACATGGAATATTGGAAACGCAGAAAAAAAATGGCAATCCAAACCGTCTGTCAAAATKTATAATATTATACATGGAACTGTTCAACTGTACAGAATGATTTAAATCATGGAGTTGGGAAGATTAATTTCAAATTCCTTCTCTGTGAGGCTGACCAAAAAACTCACTTGACTGCACAGAATCAAGATATCATTTATGGTTTCTATTCATTTAAGTACATAGCTTAAAAAAAAAAAATCCAGAGATGCCATCACAGATAAACTGCTCTATGGATATGTGTAACTACCTAAGGACACCAGAGAGTTTATTTCAGGAAGAATAAAATCATTGTGAAAACAAAACCACTCTTAAATAATTTCAAGGATGATAGCTCCAAAATACAGACTCATAGCCAGACTGGATTTTGCAGATCAGTGATGTCACGTGATGCTTACTTTTTTCTTCTTTTAGYGGAAAGAATTTTTTAAGAAAAGTAATTAGAGGTAATTCTTTAAAATAAATGGAGATAGATCGCCATATACAGACAAGTAGTTACTTACATCACTCTAAATTGTGACACATTCTGTGAAAAGAAAATCAAAAGAAAACAACAACCACAAGGATTTCATTATAACGGCAAAGTAAAAGCCARAAATCACCACAGTTATTTTTGCATGCTAACTATGGCTTTAGAAACTGTACATTAAACACAGCATTTTAAAATAACAAAGATAAGTGGATCTCCTTCCATCTCAGATTAATGAATGTTTGGTGCTGTGGACAGGTGGAAAGGACATTTTTCTCTATGCTCTGCAGTTCAGCCTTGGCTTTGCTTCGGTGACATCACACGATTTGTGACTCATTACAGAACTATTTAGAAAGCACTTTGGAGA
This sequence comes from Nothoprocta perdicaria, assembly GCF_003342845.1. Classification (NCBI taxonomy): domain Eukaryota; kingdom Metazoa; phylum Chordata; class Aves; order Tinamiformes; family Tinamidae; genus Nothoprocta; species Nothoprocta perdicaria. The sequence continues at coordinate 7,952,686 of NW_020456087.1, read as the reverse complement.
AAAAMAATTTCAAAGAAAAAAATGGAAAATAAATCAGTAATATGAAGAAACTTCTTCCTTTGAAAAGAAAATCATTAGAAGTCAAGACGGAAATGACAACGTAGGCTGTACGAAGCTGTATAGCCTGGAAACTTCCTTCCAAGTCATGTTTGAGGGCTACTGGCAAATTACTATGGGAAAGTTTTGAATGTCAGTACCCATGTTAAACCTGTTGCCCACATAAATGTCTTTAGTCACTATAATATCAAATCAATATCTGCTACAAACAGTAAATCATCAGCATCCAAAAGGTCGTGTTGTAATGTTGTCTTAGAAGCTTTACAGTAACAAAGACCCTATTGAACAAAAAGAACATTCCTCTCAGCCCCAGAAGTGTCCTATCCAGCTCAGGGCTGAAGTGAGCTGGCAGAAGAACAGAAGAAAGTTCATATTAGTTAGATATTTTTTTTCCTCCTCTCCTGTGCTATAGACAAAAACAATGTGTACTTTCAAGACTCCCAGTTTGGTATGTTTTCAGGCTCTGTTAAGAGTCCCGAAATTGTTCACAGTAGCCACCTTCCTACTACTAACAAGAGGCCAGAAACCTCTCTTTGGCCTTGAGGCACACATGRCTCCAGTGTGCAAATCTCTGCCCTGATCCTATTTTATTTACTAGTTTAGATATAACTAGTTACTCTTGTCAGGTAATAAAGCCTTAATAAGCTTGATAAACCCAACCTATCTTATGAGTTTGACTGACAATTTGCTTCTCTCTTCCTCAATAGGCACTTCTGACTGTTCAGCAGATCTCACCTGCCGTTCCACTCCAAACCTCCCAGAGTAATTCCTGCTCTGGGTGCACCCTTCTAACCCTACCTCACTACTCAACTTCTATTGCAGACTCCACCTTACGGCAAAGTCCTTGGCTTTGACCTATAACCAGATATTGACCATACCCTTCCTTCGTGATTTAGACTTGGTGACCCTGTGACTTCTCTGTTATGAGAGATTCACTTATTACAGTTCCTCACTCCTGATTTCAATGTGGTACCAACCACTTAGATCAGTTGAGACACCCTGACAATATTTCAGAGATTGTTTTCTTCTTTCTGCGGAAAACACGTACATTGAAATTCTTAATGCCTCATAAAAGAGGTAAGAAAAAAAAACACGCAAGGTAAAATGTGTTGTTGAATGAGCGGAAATGACTTCATTGTGACTGTTCCTGTCCAGAACTCATGTAATATTTGGAATGAAAGGCAGAGAAGAGCTTGAGTTGTTGTTTACTTATGCGTCTTGATCTTATGGAAGATGAATTACTAAAAGGTATATGCACTCAAATTTGTGTCATGTTTTCAGAAACACACAAACTCAGAATCAACACATGAGGTCAGCCAYCATTGTATTTGAGAAAAGAATCAATCACCATTGACTAAATGTATCTGTTAATAGGAAAATAAGGAATAACAATCAGTGTGTATATGTCCCATATATGTCTAGACTTTGAGGTACCAAAATGTTCTCAAGGCAACTTTGAACTTGCAAAGTCTATTAATGGTTTTATTTTTTCTCCCAATTGATATCTAAGATTCTTACCAGACTACTGAGTAAAGCATTTTGGGCTCATTCCCCAAAATTAATCCCCAACATAGATTAATTTTAGTACTTGACACTGTTCAGAAAAAGACAAAGCTGGGTGGCTTGCTCCTCAGGCTGCTGTGCTGTGTTGAATCACTACAAGTCAACCCRGGTGAATACGAGTTTCTGAGACACCAAACAAGCTACTACCACAACTCCTTTGAATCCTCAAGGACAATTTAAAACAGCTTCTGAGAGCTTCAGTCTGTGGCATGCTAGATGTGCAAAATACCACTTTCTTACTGAGATTGAGTAGCTGGCCCCATTTTGATCATATTTATATGCAGGACAACTTCCTCAGACTTTCTTTTTCCAATTTCTTACTGCAATGTTTTCCACCAAACTAAAACTCTGTCTAGGTATTTCAAATTGAAGTATGAGAAGTGGGATAAGATCTCCTGATACGAGTGAATTATCTTCCCTCAGTAGATGCTGGTATTTCTAGACATTTCTTGTATTTCCTGTATGTATGAATTTCATATAAAGTAACTATATTTGCCATTACTGTATAACTAATAGATTTTATTCTGTTAGGCCTTTACCTTGGGCAAAAGCATTGCCTTCATTATCAAGAGTAAGTTGCAAAACACTGAAATCTCTATCACAGCTCACCCTATACTCAACCACTTTCCAATGGGAAAAAAGATGGTTCCTGWCAATCCCTGTAATCTTTGGAGGAAAGAAGAATGGAAGAGAATGGAACAACTTGTTACCTATGTTACCCACATTACCCACAATCATTTCATCTTCAAATTCATATTTTGCAAAATGAAACAAGGAAACTTAGAGAAAAGACAAAGATTTGTTATCAACTAGTAAATGCACTAACTTCTTTTCACAGCATAATCTGATGCAGAAGGTATATTTCTGCCAATCACCAAATTTCATAGCATACAAAAATTATGTCCCGAAAATCCTGATACAGTAAACACTTCTTTATATATCACTGTTTTACAGTTAGAATTTTAGCCAATGCTTTTGTTCTCATTTGTTCAAATTTGTTTTTCATTGCACCTATTTCTTTACTTGAACAACTGSTGAACTAAACTTGTCATGCCAAAATATTTTAAATTATGCAATCTGCATTCTGTCAATGGAAAGCACTTGTTTAGACTTTCTTATATACCTTTCAACATACTTAGCAGGCAACAAAAGAACTCAATGTACAGAAATATTTGCCAGCTCAAATGCTTGTGAAGCCAGTTTAATCAAGTGATCTTGACTAACTTTTAGCACAGAATCACAGCATTTCATAACCAGTTGACTGCTTTAAAATACAGCTTTAAAGCTCATTTCTTAGAAAATTTTAATTGATTCAGTCTTTTAAACAACCTGCAACATATGCCTGACTTGCACATAACACATGAGGCAACAGCTCTTTTGAGCATTTTCTTTTCATGGATAACAATAATGAATAGCAAATTTGTCTCCAGCTTTTAAGAAATTCTGATCCTGCAGGGAAAATCCTGTTCCAGTGAAGCTAACAGAATTTTTGCTATTGACTTCAATGGGATTAACACTTCCCTGTATTTGTATACATGCWTTCTCTCTCTATTTAGGGATGAGTATTCCCATGCATGCTGTACACAAGTATAATACACAGAATAAGCCTAACCATGAGCAACATCTTTGCCTTTGTGTTTGCTGAAAGATACTATAAATGTAAAAATGCTTAGACAAGTATAATATAGAACTCTCTCCAATTTTGTAATAACAAAATGGTGAGATGCTTGTATCATGCAACATCTCATCTGACACTTACTTTTAAATTATCAATGCATATTGATTGCATCAAAGGAAGGAAAAACCACCACCYGGGATTCACCCGTGCAATTCAGTTTGTGAAGGATCTGCAGGAATAAAATCCTTCAAATAATGATCACATTTGGAATGATGACACCCTTTTGGGCAGGGGTGCAGGGCTATTGAATTCATGTAGAGAAGGGGAAACCCATCATGTTCTTTTGGAGGCTGCCGGATCGGCAGTGCTATTGCCTAGGCACACTGCTGTGGATTGTAGCTCTTGTATGAAACTCCACATGCTTTTGATCCATTTTATCTTGCAACTTAGCAAAGAAATGTTGCAATAAGAAACACCAACAAAGACCTGAAAAACTTAAGCTCTGGATTACCATATTGTGTTCTCCTGCCATTCAATGCATCAGACAAAGGCCATAGTGTTCAAAGTAGAAAAAGAAAAAAGAAACTGGTCACAGAAAGTGCAGAGCACAGAGTAAATAATATTCCTCCATATCCCTACTCTTTCATAGATTTGTTTTTAAAAGAGTTGCAGCAATTAGGCTTTTGTTAATTACCAGCTGTTGAAACAGATGTGTTGACTGTCCTTATTAGCCAACAGCTGGGACAGGAGAACAATTGATGCTCCTTAAAACCAACAGCCAGCTGCTTTGCAGTAATTATCTCTGATCAATAATACAGGTGATAAAGGCAGCARAAAGGTTACGTGATCCAGTAATGAAGGTACTGATATTGAATAGTGTTGGAATTTATGGATAATTTTGGAGTCAAGCAACATGCAAATAACATGGGGAATACAACCAGGAAAAAAAAGCAGAAAAACAAATTTCTTTTTTAACCCATGCTGTGTTTCAAATGTTTCATTGATCTTTAAGGTATGCTTTCTTTCTCGGGAAAGTTACTGAGTTTTACTTCATTGTTCATGGAGTTTCTCATATGTGTTTTTTTCATTCTATTCTATTTTATTATAAATGATTTTTTGGAACATCTAAATGGTAATTTTACTATACAGCATAAGTCATGATATTAAATTGTTGAAGAGGAAGGTACCCCTATAGACTCTTAGGTATACCATCATCTTTTAAGGAAACTCGCTTTCTGAAAATTAGGTTCACTGTCACTAAAATGAGAACTTTTTATGATGGTAGATTATTATGTGATTATTTCAGCATACTATTTAAATGCAAAGTAATGCATAAGAAGAAAAATGACATGCATTTCTAGTGCTGACATATATTGAGGAATATAAAATGAACAGTCCTTTTAGTAGCACAGAGCCAGATTTCCACTGGTGAGAACCACAAACATAATTGGCAATATCAAAATGGAACGTATCAATATAGACACTCAAATGCTTTGCATTTATTTTTTCTCCTGCTTAATTTATATTTTCTCATCTCCAAGAGCCTATTAAAGTGCATTAGAAAGTGAAGCAAGAGATTTCAAACCATTTCTATTAGCTGTGCAGTTCATCTCAAGCCAACAAAAGACATGTCTACAAGAATCTACAGCCATGTCTATTCACTAATTAGTCTGCACTTAAAGACACTGTCTTAGTGAAAACAAGGATTAAAGCTAGTTGAATACTCTCCCTTTCATAGACCTCCCTTATGTCTCTGTTGGGTCATCATAAGCAGCTTGTTCACTGAGCTTTAAGCAGGGAATCTGTGCGCATCTGYAGCCAGTGGGGCTATTAAAGGAACTATCAACATTTTTAAAGGATATATAAAGAGATCAGATAGCTAAAAAAGATTCATCCTCAGGCATGAGGAAAAGAATATCAGATTCCCAGGGTAGCTATGTTTTAAGAAGAATATGTTGCAGGACACTTGATTTTGAACTTTAATAAAGAAAAATAACTGCCAAAAAAAATTGCAATTGCCACTTCAGAATTAAAAAGTAAAAAAAAAAAAAAAAGGCAAAAAAGTAAAAAAAAAAAAGGCAAAAAAAATTCTCATTATAGAAACAAAAATGAAATGGATCCTTGCACACACATCCTTACATCTGTTAACAGGAATTCAGAGCATGCTATAAAAGAAGCAGATATTGAGCCTATTGGTGAGTTTCCTACTTTTAAAAAATGCTAAAAATACTTTTTCATCTATCATCTACCTCAGTTTGTTTGAGCACTAATTATATGGGCTAGCCTTCCAAAAATAAATTAGGAGTTTCTATTATAACTACCAAAGAACTGCACTGAAAAATTATTCAGGATAATGCATAAAAGTGAGTGATTCACTGTTGTTAGAAATTACTTTATATGATTTACAACTTCATTAATGTCAAATTGAGTCAAAATCTTTCTACAGAATACATTTTTTTGATGCTTATATGATGAATCTCACTGTAACAAAAAGCTGGAGAAAAAAAGCAGAGACACATTCTTTCCTGTTTAAATAGTATAAAAAGCTATTCTGTAGTCTAATTTTTTGCCATTCTTCCACTTGCACGGACCACTTCATCTTCTCTATCTGACCCCTTAGAAGACACTGCCTGAGTTCTACCACAGATTTTAAATTTTTTAATAGAACATGTTTGTAAGAGGAAGTGAAAAGAAGAATATAGTACAAGGGTCAAAGACTGCTGCCTACCTGTCACAGGGGAAGGAAAAGAGAAGAAAGGGTTTTAAGCAACCACTATTTATTTATTTATTTATCTTTTCTCTTGCTGCAACCACTATTTATTTATTTATTTWTTTATCTTTTCTCTTGCTGCTTTCCTTTATCCTCACAGCGTTTTTAGACCACCACACTGGGTTCTTCCCAGGAGGCAAAAGCTGGCTCTTTGCCTCTTGTTTGTCACCCAAGAATGAATTGAGGAGTAGGATGGAGGAGAGGCGGAGAGTTTTGGTCTATCCCTGYTTTGGTCTACAAAAGAAAGACTGAAAATTAGACTACCAACTAGGAACTAATCTGAGCAGTGGACAGCACAGGACAATTCTATTTTAAAGAAGAGATATCAAGAGAAGTTTATATCCCTTCTAGGAAGATCTTAATTAAAGTCAGGCTAAAAATCAGGAAATTCTTCAGAGCTGATGATTTGCAGGGGTTTCCACGGCAGAAACTGCTGCAAAGTAAGCAGGGGAGGCCCTGGAGAAGAAAAAAGACAATGTTCACTGGTCGAGACACACAACTCTCCATTTGCAAACATGTGGCAACGGTTCCCTTAATTCTGCAGCTAGGATGACCAAATCGACCCTGTGAATTGATTACAACTGACACTAGATCTCTGCAGAATTAATTACGAGAAGTTAATCTAATGGCAAGAAAGCCCGGCAGGGTGTGTACTGTTTGGCCATTGGCATTCTGTCAGACTGCTGAAAGCGCATGGACTTTGGTCTCCCTTCTTGCAACAGCCACAGTCTAGCAACACACAACTAGACTGCACAACTAGACTGCATTCACCACATACTGACAAAAACTCTTTTTGGTTAAAACAAAACGGATCTAAGAAAATCTGAATTAAATAATGAAACTGAAAATTCTTCCTTCTTTCTGAATCTACTCTACCATAGCAGCAGCAAATCCAACCCAGTGAATTAAATCCAATATAGTTTAATATTGTCATGTCTAGTTTGCTAACAAAAATTACATATAGTTTAGTATATCACCATAATAATCATTTGCATCCAAATCTACATTATATAATTTGAACCTAACATACAGTCTGTTTCTCACTGTTTTTTTTTCTTTTGTTTTCAGATAAAACATCTTAAAAGATTAAAGCCACTTCCCTACAAAATGTAAGGTTGAAGATTGCTGCCCAAAAGAAATCTTTTCTGATCACTCATAAAATTTTTGTAAATGTAACAAACAAGCTCTGAACAAAATTAACCTGGCAACAGCTGCATTGAAACAAAGTTACCGCAGCAACCAGTAACGTCATAGTGTTAATAATTGACATGAAAAGAATGAAAAGGTGAGCAAGGGATAAAGAGGACAAAGGAAAGATTTTAGTATAAACTTATGCTGGAGGGTAATCAATCAAAATTAAGATTGAAAAAGCCAGTATGCACGTTATGTCGAAAGCCAAAGTCAGTTTGATATCTTAGACTCCAGAACAGAGCTTGTAAAATTCCATTTTCTGGAACTTGATTTGCAAAATTTGACAAACAAATCGCCTGCTGATTTGAATTGACTTTCATTCAATTTCCCAAAGAAACTAAAGCAAATGCTGGAACAGGGGCTTCTAAGGTTTGCTGAATCCAAGAAAAATGTCGTTTAATTCCTGGTTCTGCAGGTTAAGGCAGGAATTAGTAATGTGGTGGCAATGAATGAGTTTCTTAATTTACARAGTCTAACAAAAGACCACTCTCCTTTGAGGGGGGAACTCTTGAGAGTGACACTCTTTAGAAGAAGCTGATTCGCATGGCCAAGTTATCAACAGCCTCAGGTGAAATGAACTACTTTATTAATATCTAGGAGTGCTACTGCTAGAGGTCACCACAGCAGGAAAGATTTAAAAGACAATAAATTCAAAATTGAATTTTAAGAAACCAAGATTTGCTTCTTCAAAGCATGTTTTCGTTTACATTTCATAATATGACTGACTCTCTGATTTTGCACAGATGATGAACCGTCATTCTTTCAGTCACATCAATACCGCTTTACCCTTTGCCAATAACAGTGACAATTAAGTAAAATTTAACTCTTTTCTATAAACTTAGTTCAAGTATCAGAGTTAATAAAATGGATAATCTGTACACTAAAATTAATTACTACAAAAGAGTTTATTCACAATGTTAAGAAATTTGCAAGCTCATCCCTGAAAGGAATTGCTTTTCCGCAACGCTAATAGTCTTTCTCAAAGTGTTTCCTGAGTTGTGATGATCTACAAATTTCCCAATATTCCAGGGACACTGTAATGCAGCGATGCTGCACCTCTCRAGGGAGGACAAAGCACTACCTCACACTAACTCTTAAGCATACGTTAACAACAGCTGAATAAAATATTTCAGCAAGGCTTTGATGATAAATTGTGAAATGTAAATAACTAAAGATGAACAGTAACTGTCAAAATTACTTCCTAGATATATTTACAGTTCACTCGACTTATTTGCAAAGGGCCCAATGCTGTTCCCACTGAAGTCAATAAAAGGTGTCATAGTAAACAAGGGGTTTCTTTCTGGTATAGTCCACAAGAAGTTCTCACCATTAACAGGAATTAATGAGCTTCTGTATTAAACACCATTTTCTACTACGAGTAATTAGTACTTTGGGCAATAAGAAAATGAACTTCTATAGCCAAAAAAGCATTACTTAATACTCAGTCTGCTGTGGCTTCACAGGATGACATAGATTAAAATATCTATATTATTATTATTATATATTTGTTAATATATAAGTGTATATAAATATTATATATTTATATATAATAAATGTCTATGTATTTTAAAAACTCCTTAGATTTCCTTTTGATTTAGCACAATCTTCTTTTGACTGTAGAAGAATTCCCAGTTTTTCTGATGACAGCCATTTCCATATAGAAGAGAATTTCTACCACTACTGGATAATTCATAATCGGCAATTATTTTTCAATGCTCAGTGGTCACTGCTGGGACTGAATTGCTGGCATCCCTCATTGCTTGCTTTACTCTCTAAGAAATCTTTATTTTACAAATAATTCAATTTTATATATACAAACATATATATATTTTGTAATGCTACTAGCAGTATCTTTTGCAGAACTGTGATCAGGAGAAATTGTCTCCTGTGACTACAAACACCATAATCATCATCATTTACCATTTAGGTTGAAATATTTATTGCTGCAGACACTGAAACTGTCAGTGCCTACAATAAACCTCATAGGAGTAATTCCCACTAGTGACTGAAAAAGCACTTTAGGACTTGGCCTGAGTTTAATACCTCAACACAATTTCCTTCATAAATGGAACTTTAACATATCTGAGCTTTGATTTAAGAGGTATTTTCAAGTGCTGTAAAATCAAAGTTCTGATATACACTAAGTATGAGGTAGAGCTACAAGTTGACACTGTAATATATGTGTGTGTGTGTGTATATATATATATGTATATATATGCATTCACCACTCCTACCCTTCCACACAGACACACATGTACATAAATAATATAACCACAAAACCAAAACTTTATATCCGCTTTCTTCAGTGACCTAAGATTCAGGTGAATCAGACACATTAAAGAACGTTTCATCTGTCCTATTTTAGGTATTTATCTTGAGGAATGACGACCTGTCCTGTGGCAATATGTCTCCCATTTTGTACTGAGCATTAAATCAAGCCTGGATGAGAAGCCCATTGAAAGTTAAATCTGAGTGAGCAGATTTTAGCAGAATATTTATAAGGTCATTAAGTCAAGTACCTAGATATTAGGAGATGCCAGGATTAAGGCTACCTGTATATATGCACTRTGATGCCACTTTTAAGCACATGATCGAGTTATTTTGTTTCCACAGCATTCTTCATGATCCTTGCAAAGGATGAACCTAAACCTGGGAAAGAACCACGCCTGCCCAGCGAAAGAGCACTATATGAATACTCCTGTATACTCCTGCTATTAGAATGGGACTGCAAGAATAACACAAAGACTCTTAGTATTTAAGAGAACTGAACACTGTTCCAACAGAAACAGGGTTCATAAGCAGGGCTTTACAGCAACTTTTCTGAGGATTCAGGATGTTACCTGCTTTCTGACTGCGCGGATCAATCATTCATGTCTGCTCCGCAGAAGCGCTGAGCACTCACAGCTGCAGCTGAAGTCAATGGGAGGCAAAATTGCCATATGATGCCTATAGATTAGACATGAGATGAAATTATGCAGATCGCTGAAGGCTTCAAAGCATGTTGAAAGCAATTAAAAGGAAAAAAAATGTAAGCAGCCATTCACAGATATCACAAGAAACAAAGTTTATTTCTAGCATTTTCTGCCTGCCAGCCATAACTGAAAAGAAGCAGACTTCAATTTTGTGAAACAGCACATCAGTGAAAGAAGGGCCTGTATGAACAGGATAGCCCACACCACACAAGTGGGGGCTAATCTTCTCAGTTGGAAACTAGTTGAAGCAGCCAGGATATTAAATCAGCAACACAAGAGGAGGTTATTTGGAAGGCAAATGAGGTACATGCTCAAATTCAGCACCTAGCTAGCAAGTAGAACCAATGTGGCAAGGAAAATAATGAAAATAGTATCTTAAATTGTTTATGTATTGATCCTACAAGACTGGATATTTTTTTTCAAACAGTTTATTCAAACTATGTRGACAACTAGAATGTTAAAATCTCTTATCATTAGAAAGGAACATAAGATGAAAAGAGAATATGGAACTTAACAAACAATCCCTACACAAACACATACGCACAGAGCATTTTTCCTTTTACAGTGAACAGTAATATGGAATCATAGCTCTGGCATATATATATATAGGTCATTGTGCTAACTAATACAATGTAAGAAAGACTTGCTCACCACCACATCAAACAGGGGCACCGGACACATTTTTCTTGAGTACATATCCAAAAGGTTTGTAAATGAAAATAGTGATGAGAGGACTTCAGATTGGGGCTTGTATGCTGGAATCTCTTGTGGTCAACAATGACTAGTATTATAGTATTAAAAAAAACAATTTTGTTATTTAYCAGCATTAAGTAAAAAATGTGAATTTCATTATAACAAGAGTGATGTTCATCACTGTACTGGAGGTTGGTAAATACTTACAGATAAATGATCATAAACTGACTAAATTCTACATGGAAAAAAACCCCCATCAATATCTGTCTAAATATTTCAAAACCGAAAGGAAAAAAAGGATGCAAGGATACGACAGAAAACTGGAGAGTCTAACAGAAGATATTAAAAAAACCTGACCTGGCAGTCAAGAGAAAGAATTTCTCTTTCAGGAGCAAAATAAACATACACTAAAAAGATCATACAAGTATAGAAGAAAAAAAGTGCAAATAGGTCGAATTATGAAGCTACGCCAAATGATAAGATAAGCTAAAGACATCAAGGAAAAAAGCAGATTTGGAAAAAAATGCAGAGTTGGTAGGACTGTGGTTAATGAAGTTTTCTTATAATGAGAGGATCAGAATACATCTTACTGAAAGTGCAAGCCCATTCCTTGTTTGAAACACTGATACTATAAATTCTTTTTTTTTTTAAAGTGGTTTAGTAGATGTGTCAGCCTTGTATGTTGAAAAAAAACTAGAAAACACAGTTACATTTTATTCATTTTTTATGATGATAATAAAAATAATATTTTKATTATTTTATTATTCATTATTTATACATTTTATTTATTATATTAAGCACCATTCAGTCCATTAATAATCAAGGAGAGATACTTATTATCCAGACAGTTTTCACACTACCTCTAGCAGAATTGGTAGAGAAGATCTCTGACTGGATGATGCTCAATTTTAATCAAGCTTAAAACACTAGGACATGCTTCAAGACTAGAAGGGCAATAATGGTGTATCAATAATAACAATAATAATAAAAAAAGGACTAGTGGGATTAAAACTGGGCCAAATAAGTGAAACCATGGGATTCAATTAATACAAAATTTAATGAAAGGAATATAATTACTCCCAGTCAACATGTTTTTGTGTAGTAGGTCTTGTTGAACAAATCTGATTTCCTCCTTTGATGAGATTAGAAGCAGATGTAGCACAAAGATTTGTTAGGCTTTGACTTCTTATCACATAGTAGCCCAATAAAAAAAAAAGCACTGTGCATTATCAAGAAAGCACTCATTCGGATTAGGGACTGTCCGACARTTCTAAAAATAAAATAAATACACAAAACACCCCATCATGCCAAAAGGTAATCACTGCTGARTAACACTGGTCAGGTTGCGCAGGGCATAAGTACTAGGCATAAACCTTAGCATATTGTTCAAATACTTGAAAACAAGTGTACAGGAGAGTAATACCCACAAAAGCAAGGAAGAAGTAGATGATGATGACAAAACAATGTTCTGGGTCACTTAGTAATTAGACCTATTCAAATCAAGTGTATTTTAATACAGCCACATGCAAAACTCATTCTAAGAGCAATGAACGCAGGCGACACTAACATAAAGGGTAACCGGATCCTGAAAAACACTCACTATGGAAAAGATCTCCAACAACCTATGAATTTGTAGTTACAGTGTAATGCTGTGTAAAAATTGCGGCATCCATAGGAAAATAAAAAGTACTTCTAAAAAATGGATCAAGGTGATTCTGCTTGATACATGGCACTGGAGAAAACAAAAACAAAAAAAAATGTTGAAACTTCTCACTCAAACTCTCAGTAAGCGGGCAGAAAATGAGATATGAGARAATTTTTTAATCTAGTTGAGCGAGTATAAGTCCAACCACTAACAGGCTCCACACCTCTTGGAATCTTTAGATCAAACCTGGATACCATTTTGGAAAAKGTCTAAACAAATGTAAGTTACTGGACTCAAGACATTGACAACTGGTGAATTTAATGATCTGTGCTATACAGCAGAGCAACGTGTTTCTAGGTCTAGCCTAAAGTGCTAGGAATTTGTGAATGACAAATATTTTAAAAGGTAAGGTCTTATATGTCTCAAGTAGCCATGCAAAACTTGTAGATACTTTTAACCTTTATTTGTGACCTTGTTTCCCCATGAACCATTAAGAGAACACTTCTTACTCCTGCATGAGCATATTTGCTCATTGCTTAATAAACCCTTGKTTTTTATAACATTAAATACCATGGAAAATTCCCATAAGCATTAAAAAATTCTATTCTTAAGAACTAAGTTCTGAGTAGTATTTAATAAACAATGAATGTTCATAATGAACAAAGAAGATATATGACAATACATTGATTGGCTGTTCTCTGGGTGCTGCAAGGAGCAGAGATGTCGTGAAATAAAGCGCATATGATCCTGTTATGCAAAATGCTAGCATTCTGTTTCAGCAGCAGAAAATGRAGATGTCCACTGAGATATGCCAGAACTGATGCTCTCTTGATTAGCTGTCTACTTCAATGTAGCTTTCTGCATCCTTATCAAAGAACAACACATGCTTGTGAACTGGCATAATACTCATACTTAATGTCAAAATAACCTGCCTTCACCCCCAAAAAACAATTCTGATGAACACCTTTGCTGAAAGCAAGACTATTTGCTCATCCTATCATGCACTCCTTAAATTCCTTGCAATTTCCCATCTTTGAACGTGAGGGCCATCAATACTTCTCCAAGGGCCACCAATGAGCTTTTAACATCTTGCCCATGTCATCCATTTTTTTCTGTTTGATTAGTGGGGACCTGAAGTAATCATTCTGCTTCACAGAATAACTAAAGCCAATGCACACAAAAATACCCTCATCTTAGGTACAGCTCTTCACATGGGACAAAGGTCTTCAAGAATGTTCAAGCTCTTCTTGGCCCAGTGAAGTGATTGAGACAGATTAGAAAAAGAACAAAACAAACAAACAAAAGATCTAAGCTGAAAAAGGAAGGATGCTTTAGGAAAATAATGAGGAAAGACAGAAGAAAACTTTTTTTTTGAGAAACAAGGAATAGAAGAAAGCTCAGTGATGCTGATGCTATGGTGTTAAATATAAGAAAACAGAGATAGAAGCAGTAACTTAGATGAAAACCTGGAAGAGGGATGAAAGCTCAAGGTACCTTTCAAAAGTAGGTCAAAAGATAGAAGGAACAGGACATAAAATAAAATTGAAAATTATGAGAAATTTTGCCACATGCCCTTTTCTTTTATGCATCAATTTCTGTGATCTAATATTTTAAAATTAATTTTTTTAGAACCTTTCTGTTTWGAAGTCCTTAAACAAAGAAAATTTCTCTTAAATATGTTAAAATATTGAGATTTTTAGTTCTGGCTTAGCAATTTAAAGTATCAGTTTATGACATCTAAYTTGAAACAATGAGATGAATAGGAATTAAAGTTGAAGGGTAGCATATGTAAGAGGCTACTCAATATGCTAGGAATTGAAAGAGATTTTTTTTCTAAAGGGAAGCCAATCAAATTATTCCAAATATCAGAAAATAGGACTTACTTCAACTWTCTTAAAATTGTGTTAAATTTTTTCTTTACATTTTCTCCAGACCAGAAGACCAGAAGCTTCCATCACTTAATGAATCTCTGACTTTGACTGCAAAATGTTAGCAAGTTTAAAATTGTGCTTGAATAGATAGCAACRGAAGTGGGTTCGGTGCCAGTATCTTTGCAATATCAACTTAATTCAATACTGTCTCTCTTAAACATCAGCACCTAACTCTTCCATTCCAAACTGACAGAGATCAGTTGATGTTCATGCCATGAAAAGTGGCATGAAAGGCATAAACTGAATTTGATAAGTTAAAATTCTTTACGTTTTAATGTCATCACTTTAAAAGTAGCATAAAAAGAGTAACATAGAGAAAAGACTGAAGCTTTTCACCCCGGCTATACTGTTAGTGATAGATATAAGATTTACAGTTCTGCTAATAGGAGTTGTATTTTGAAATATAAAAGAAAAAGTAAGAAAAAAATAYTGATATGTTTTATAAATGTTTTGAGGGATGTCTTTAAATAAATATAAACCCAAGAAATTCTTTTGTACTAACAATACTAACAAAGCTTTCTTTGCTACAAGCTCTTCATCTTACAACCTCTATATTTTCTTCATACTACATCTACCTCCTTTCCTCAGTAATATCCTCACATTTTTCCAAATAGCCTCATAAGATAAAATCCTCAGATTCTACCTGTATCCTGCTTAGTTTTCTCTTACAATACCTCCAAGCTCACTCTACTACCTATATTTCCTCCTTTGGACACTAATTATGATATATTGTTGGACAGCTGTGTTCTGCTAAACAGTAATGTTTCAACAGTAATTTTTCTACTGATAAAGCTGTCCTTTCCCATTCATTGAGCAGGACATTAGAAGTTTTGTGAAAGTTGTATAACTACATAGAAGAAAGAAATCCTGTTAGAGACTCAGCTGTTCTGTTAGATTTGGTTGAAAGTAGCTAAAAATCAGAAGCTGAACACTATTGTTAAATTATATATACCTCATATATATATACCTAGGAAACTAGGTTAAAAGATGGCTTTCTAGGTAATTCATATGTAACTCTTCCTCCTTTTCCTCATATTAAAAATAAATTAACATTGTCACGTAGGATTCTCTTGAGAAATCATTTTCATTCAGAAGAGACTGTGATCTAAAGAGGAAAGATGACTTCTAGCCACCTTGGTGCAAAGGGAAAGAACAGAACAAAGGTCATCAAGAAAATGAAGATGAAGAGCACAAAACAGGAAACTTTTACGGAGTGCACAGTTGCTGCACAGAGGGGTGAGTGGCAGAGCAGACCTGAATACCTCTTACTTGTTCAGAGCCTCTGTTTGACTGAAAAGGGAACAAGGTATTCACCTTGGTCAATCCACAAGCTGGATTTTCATGTCTTTACAGTGAGCAATGTACGGCAAGCATACATATCAGTAAAGATTCTGGAGGTGACAGCTTTCCCAAGAAGATCAGAGACAGCAGCTGATGCACCAAATGGTTAAAAACTCAGTTTTCCTAAATCAAGGACTGAATGCAGAAACCAAAATCACTGCATGATGTTTATAAGGAAGTGATTTGCAAATCCCAGATACTGATATATTTTAGAAACAAGCCAAATGAACTGTTTTCGTGTACACTTCACCTTGAATCCTGGAGATTTTCTGTAGTCTTCGCAGGTAAGAGAACATCACTTTGTCCATGSAAAAACAGATAAACAAACTTTTGCTATACTGCCTGATACTTGAACACTCGTCTGGGGTTACAATATCTCTTAGAAAGGTGGCTCCAAGACTGAAAAACCTAAATCCTGTCCTGAGAAGGTTCATTACACCTGTACCAGAGGTGTACTAGCGAGAAAACAATAACGCAACAGCACACACTGAAGGGCATTCCATGATATTTCACTTGCTGCAAGCAATCCAAATCCGTGGTCTAAATTAGGCCTGTACCTAATCTGAGCTGYACTGGTCACACAAATGGCTTGCTTGTTTGTTTAAAGGGAGGTAGCAGTGTAGACAGCGTCCTGCTTGGAGCAAATATTTATTCAAGGAACAATCTCTCCCCAAATTATTCCCCAAGGCAGAATCCACAGCCATCAATTATAATGGCAGGGCTTCTGGATGAAATATTTGCCCTTGGTTTTACAAGACCAGCTCTACACAATCCAAGAAGTCATTAGATACTTTCTGAACATTTTGGTTTTTGAATTAAACCACCGCAAGGCCTGGAACAATTCTGAAATAAATTAAGGATGCAATATTGAAGATGGAAGTGGAGGGAAAAGAAATTCCCAAAGAGGGAGTGAAAAGCTGCACTGTAGCTTCTGTATTTTGGCTGGATTTGTATTTTTTTTGGCTGCATTTTCTTCAGACAGAAAAGTTTCTTCAATACTGATATGAGTGTAGAGGAACACTGCTTTATCTATGAGGCAGCATTGTTCCCTTGTGGCCCTGAAGGCCAATCGGATCCTGKCCTGTATCAGGAGTGTTGCCRGCAGTTCGWGAGGGCATCATGACCMTCTACTCAGCCCTGGTGAGTACTGGGTGAGTATTGGAGTATTGAGAACAGTTCTGGGCTTCCCAGTACAAGAAGAATGTGTAAATTCTAGAGAGGGTCCAGTGTAGAGTGACAAAGATAATTAGGGAATGAAGCATCTTATGAGGAAAGACTAAGCGAACTGGGCCTGTTTAGCCTAGAGAAGATCTGATCAATRTATTTAAGCATCTGAGGGGAGGATGGGGCCAAACTCTTTGCGGGGTGGCCAGTGGCAGGACAAGTGGTAATGGGTACAAGTTGAAACACGGGAAGTTCTATCTCCATGTGAGGAAGAACTTTCCTGTTAGGGTGCGGGAGTCCCAGAGCAKGCTGCCCAGGGAGGTTGTGGAGTCTCCTTCTCTGGAGGTCTTCAAAACCTGCCTGGATGCCACCCTGTGCCACATGCTCTAGGTGTCCCTATTTGAGCAGGAAGGTTGGACTAGATGATCTCTAGAGGTCCCTTCCAACCTCAACCATCTCGTGATTCTCTGAATAGGAAAAGTACAAAGTTAAATTTGAGTGGGATCCCAAAAAGCTACTTTACAAACACACCACAAATGCCAAGACAAGCTCTTTTTGAGATCGTGTTCCCAGATGAGATGTTAAGTCCATTCTAACACAGCTAGTCCAGATCAGAGCTATTGATTCTGTTGTCTTACCTCAATCTTTATAAATTCCTTGTTGAAGTATCTCAAAGAAGTTTTAGTGCTGAAAGTCCACAAAAGAATAGCTACAGTGACTTACTGAATGGAATCTATATTGAGTCTTAGGAGGAAACAATAAATTGTTTTTGACCTTTCTAAATCCAGGATGGTCCTGTTCCAGATAAGATCATTTCCTGATTATGAAACATCCTGAGTAGAAGGTTAAGAAACAGCCAGAATCTCACAACAGTACCTGGATAGGGSAGAGAAAATTCTCCTCAGTCCCCTAACAACTCAGGAGATTGAAATGTGCTGAACAGAAAGGAAATTTAGTGGAAAAAAAAAAGAAAAATAGGATACTCTAAAAGACAGAATAACAGAGTAATTCAAGATTGCATTATTTTACTAAATCATTTCTTTTCTATATAAATCTCAATCAGATTTAGATTCATACACAGTGATGTGACATACTCACAGTAATGTCATAAAAAAAAATAACAAGCCATGGGCTTATGCTGTTTTGATGCTACTTTTATATGACTTCCTCCTCAGTACAACCTGGGRGTGCTTTCATAGGAGAAGAAACTTAAGTGGCAAGATCAAGCGACATTGGTTTATTAACATATTTCAAAGASACAATTTCATTTTTAAGGCCACTTGAGTTTTAACTGCTAGGAAATTGCAGTCTTTAATTTTGTTCTTATTTAATTATCAACTTTTACAGGGAGCAGGGAGTAATTTTAACAGAGGTCAAAAAGTGAGCAGACAACCAGATTTCTCAAGATGCTTAACCAGCTAAGGACAGGTACTTATAGGCATTCAAAAATGGCCTAAGTGGATTAGATACCCACTAAAATTCATGAGAGGTAGGCATCAAAACCACTTAAACACATGTGAATACTAGCTCCCTACTACCTCTCTCCTACTGAGATCTCTGTTTTGCCTTCAGAAAAACAGTTGCATTCATAAAACTTTATATATATATATATATATATATATTTTTTTTTTGTTCTCCTTTAACTTTCACATATGGTCCTATACTCAGCTTGTTGTTAAAACTAATCTACACCTGGTAATTTGATAAATGTGACAGTTGCCCTATGTTTTAGGCATATAATTTAATCTTGGGTTTGTGTGTATATTCAGCTGAGGCTCTAGTTCATTAGCAGGAAACATACAAAACATACAAAACCCATGATTGATACTGAGTATTCCATAGAGAAACAATATTGCAATTATGAAGTATATTTTTTAAAACAGGAATATCATGCATGTCATTGAGAGCAGAAGGTAGAAGAGATGCKAAATCAATTAAAAATAATAGCGAAAGCATTTTTTTTAAGAGATAAAGAAAGATTGTAAAACACGAAAACAAGGTTTAAAGAGCGTAACAAATAAGTCTGAAGCACTAATAAAAAGTATGCCACCTTCTCATCAAGCAAATATATTAAATACTTGTCTGCAAAATATTTTAAAATTTCTAAGGCACACACTATAGCGACTGAAAACACATGTAGTATATTGACTTGTCTTTTCAAAAACATTTAAACAGCAAGAGTTGCTTATTTTACACCTAACTATATAACCCTCTGTAGGACAAGGATAAAATGCAAGCTACTGCATTACAAGAGGTTAATATACATCAAATATATATAAGTACATATTTTTGTTATTTTTTTTAAGCGGAGCATGTGTATATTTCCAAATACTAACATTAAATACCACTTTACAGTAAAAACACCAACTTTTCATATTATTCTAATCACACACACACAAAAAAGCCCTAATAGCAAAAAAAAAAAAAAAAACCACAGACATGGTCTGATACCACATAAAAATTTTAAAAACTTCCAAGTGTTTCCAGCTAGGCAGAGAAATGCTGTTAATGATTAGCTGTATAACAAGAGATTTATCTCTCTTTTTTTTTTTTTTTTTTTTTTCTCCTTGCTGCAAAGGCAACACATCCATATTGCAGGTCCCTCCGTGCCATTCTTAGGCCACTTTGAGGCAGATTGAGAAAAGCTGGAAAGTAAACACAGGTGTTTTAAAACTGGAGCCGCTGTCATGGACGACCACAAACACCCTTAACGCTGATGTGGCTACGCCTCTTTCCCGCCCTCTCCTTCTTTAAAAGCGCTGCCCCAAAAGAACATGTCAAATGTTTCACCTTTCACCACCTCAAAATAACTCGGAGCTTACAGCATTGTTTGGCAAATCTCAAGCAAACAGATCATTTTTTCACTCTTTTTCAGATGTAGCCAACTACAAATCAGCCACATGAAGTTAAAAGCCATTCTATTTCTAATTATTTTATTTTCAGTATAAGTCTGCTGATTTACCTGTAAGCACCAGGTTTCAAGCTGAACATTTCACTCCTTTAAATAAATTGCTTCTTTTCATGATTCAGGTTCAACCAAAAAGACAGCAAGGAGATTTTGCAATAACTAAACAAGAGACTTAATCCCATGGATAAGAGAATAAAATAAAAATAAAAGAAAAACCTCAAACCCCCAAACCTAAGGATGGAACCTTATTTTGGGTTTTTTTTTTGTGCAAGAAGAGATGCAAAACTGAAAAAGTACTAGTTTGTAAAGTAGCTGTTCCAGAAATGGCATATCCCTTTTAACAGCCACGAAGAAGTACTGACTAGCTGGAGAAGTAGGGAAAACAAAACCTGAAAAAAAATTGCTGGTAAACTATGTAGTCTCTGCTTATGCAGCTGATGTGACCAAAGGAAAAAAAAATAAGGAAAAGAAAAAAAAAAAAAAAAAAAAAAAAAAAAAAAAAAAAAAAAAAAAAAAGGAAAAAAAAAAAGGGAAAAAGAAAAAAAAAAGAAAAAAGGAAATCAAAGGGAAAAAAGGAAACTAATCATTTAACAAAAATAAAATAGCTACTATCAGTTACTACTGCATCCTCGAAAACTAGTAGTCTACACAGATGGTTATGCTTGGACTAAACCCCACAGTCCTAGAAACATATCTGCATATGTGCATATTTGGTTCATAATATGCACAGATATTGTGTTGTATCAAGATACAACAGATAAATCAAGATAAAAGATAAAAACAGATAAATCAAGAACTCCTGAAACTTGATATTTGAAACTGTGTGTCCCTCATGCCTATAGCAGCAAAGGATGTGTTGCAAACTTATAGTACTGTTGCTAAGACAGTGCCTGTCAAAATCAGGTATTACTTATTTTAAGTGACAATTTTTTCCTATCAGACTCAGCCTCTGGATTCCAGAATGATTTTCTTTTTAACACAGAGGCTCACCTACCCCATTTGAAGAAAAACAGATGCCAGACTGTGTCCTGCGTTCAAAGTTAAACAAACACGAACAGCGCTCATGCACACATTTACTTATGTTAGGACACAAGCAGGATTTTTCCCTTTTTTTCTAGATTTTGTTCAGGACRGTTCAAAAGACCTGCCTGAACAGCCCTGAATCTCCTCATCCCCTCTCAGCTTCACTGAGCATTCCAAAATGTTCACTACTTGACAGCATAGCTTCATTATGGATAAGCAATGGAACAGAACTGTAATGAAACTAAAGCAACATTTGTCATTAGTCAGTGTCACTRTCTGTGCACTGCATTTACTAACAAATACTTAAATGAAAACTCATGTGCAAACTTGCTTCTTAATCTACATATGTTAAGCTATAACAACAAAAGTCATAAAAAGCAAGCATTTTCCCTATTTTGTCTGTTTTCTTATTATTCCTATATTCTTTCTTTAGCATTAGTGTCCAGAAAAAAAATACTGTTGTGCAAATACACATAATAGAAAATTAGACAGAATAACACTGGGTATAAATGAGCCTGCATATTCATTTATATTAAAAATATTTCCATTAACACAGAAAGATCTATGCTTCAATATAATAATACAAAGCAATAAGGTGTTTTTTGATGCATTARAAAAGTATGCTAGCACACTAAGAGGAAAAAAAGAATTAAATATTGTGATGGCAATAATTCAGAAAGGGTTAAAAAATAAAAAGAAAAAGAAAATTTTATTGAAATAACCCCTTTTTAAATTCCAATAATTTTACCCTATTGAAAGCAGCAGAAATAATCATGTTATTTACTTGAAGATCTGTAAAACTGCAGAAAGTTTGTTTTAAGATAACAAACTGAAAACCAGGGGAACTTTATCAGACTACTRACTACCTTAAACAACAAGAATGGCTTTGTGCCTCAGCACTATATTGACCTCCTGGCCAAAACCTATTTTCTCATTTTTCCAGTCTTTCATATTCAAAGTTATTATTCAGTCAGAAAAGGAGCTGATCTTTGAATCAAGAAACTTGAGTCCAGTTTCCAAGAGATGAGGCCCTTCACTCCCACCTGTAACAAACCTCAAGAGAAGTTGGGGGATATCCAGATTTGTGTGTTTGCACCCTTTGAGAACAACTTTTTTTCCTGTTTATCTTCAAAGAACTGGTAGGAGATACCAAATAAAATTGTAAAAAATAGTACTAAACTTTAGCTGAGAAAAAAATGAGTTTTACTAAATGAAATAGACTAATTGAGAAGCTGATTTCATCTTTTAAAAAATAAGTCTGTTGCTTATGGGGTTTCTTACTCAAAAATGGGGCCCCAATTCTGCAAATCTTACTCCTATGAATAATACGTGCTCACAGAAGCAGCTTCCTGCTTAAGGCTTACTGGATTAGGCCCCAATTTGTGAAAATGTTGTTTCTGGACTGAGACCTGCTATTCTAAGTTTCAGGCTGCAATGATGTTTTCAGCATGGAGCTTGTAAGCCTTGAAGATAGGGGTTAGAATGGGAACAAAGTCAGGGTGTGAAACACGCTGTTGTTGCTACAGCGTCAATTCTGCTTGGTAATTTTTTTCAAATTACTAAGAAAAGAAGCATGAAGTCTGATGTCATTTTCTTCAAACATAAACACATCTCAGCAAGACTGCAAGTCTTTTTTTACCCCCTAAAGAATAACTCAAAAAACAAAAATACGAGAAGCAGACATTCCTTTCTGAGGACAAAGTTAATAAAACATTTCAAAAGTAGACATGATAAAATTAARAGTTTGAAGGTGCACTCATCTCCGTTCTGATTTAAATTTGACAGCACTTGTCAAAATATGTTAAAAATTGTTTTGTGGTCCGACAAGTCACTCGGCAAGAATAATTTTTAAGCAGCTTTCCTTTTTGTTTCAGTTAAAATTAAAATCCATGCTGTCTAATCCTTGGAGTCAATCTGTAATTAAGGGGATTTGAAGAGAGACCACGCACTGCATTAATGATAAAATTTAATATCTGTTTTAATACTCTAACATAAGAAAAAAACCCCAAGCAACATACAAAAAAAGCAATCAYGTCCCTATTTTATGTGGATGTAGCATATATGCACCATTACTAGGTCTAGCAACAATGCTATACTAGATGTCAGCTTTTTTGTTTATAGACCAAATGTTTCAGGATTTAGCATATACACAGCTTAAAACTGCATCTGCTTGAAAGTTGGCACACAGACTTAATAGGCTAGATAAACAGATTTTATCTAGTTAGGAAAATGAGTATTTTTCTTATTACTGCTGTAAAACACTTCTAAATGGAAGTGTCATCAGGAATATTCCTAAGACTGCAGCCACGTCTCTCTCCCTCAATGTCCAGGGCAAATATAGCTCAATGGTGAGAAACAGAAACTGATAAGCAATTCAAGTGGATTTATTTCATTCGATGTTTTTATATATCAGTATATAAATAGTGTTGAAAAAAACCTCTAATGAAAAAAATGCTCTTCAAAATACTTGGTACACTATGTTTCCATTCTAAACTACATTCCTTTTTTCCAAGGAAAGTGTTTGAGGTCTCTGTCTCTGTTAAATGCAGCTAGGTGGCACCAAGTAGTGTATTCAAACTGTTCACTGGGTGCTTAACAGTAGAGGCAAACACATTTCTATTTTTTAAACTAGGATCTATATTAGATAGTTTTATCCTTTCAGGATGTGGGATAAAGAATTACCAGGGCATAAGATATTTTATATGATTTACTCTAAGGACAACGGTTAAAGTAGAGATGTTCTTAATGAGATGTAAGATGTAAAGATTTTGAGTGACATGATGTTTTTCATTGAGAAAGGATAGTAGATTCTTTTAATGTGGACAAAGATGTCTGGCATTTAAATGTTTTCTGGCATAAGCTTTTCTGAAAATTCCAGTGAAACATTAGGGGATTCTTATTATATCTCACGGTATCATGGAAGATACACAGATTATGCCAAAAAAGTGCAGAGTTTCCACTGGTCCCTGAGTATTGTCATAACGTGTGAGGCACAGCACCTTTAACACCTGACAAATTTGAGACCTTGGCTCACCGATTTGAGAGCTCAACCATTGAAAATTTAAGTGCATGTGAAGCACAAGCTTCTAAATCAAAGCAAGAAAGYGTTCATCTATTTGGAAAATTTAGATCTTACACTAGTAGCCATTGGAGTTAGCAGGACTGTTCTTTAGCAGAATTCTCCAGAGAAAGAACGTTAYGTGAAGTCACAATGATGACACCTTAACAACCCTTCACCATAACTGGTATATACTGTAAAAAATACAAAAAGCATTAAAATAATCACCTTAAATGTGACTCCACCTTGTCACACAAGGAAATGGCAAATTTATGAAACTGAATAAAATCTGAGCATATTTAATAAGGACAGGTGTCTTCTTACACAGTTTTAAGTAGAGTATCAATTTTGCAGGAGGAAAAACCCTGTATCAATCAACACAGATCAGCAAGAGAAGTTCCAGCAGAATCTTCATATATTGAATTTAAGTACAAAATGATATTGTGGTCATTGAATTTAATTTGAAATTGTAAATTTGGCTSTTTGGCAGCTTAACACAAGTTCCAGTTCACATGAATACAAGTTCAGGAAATGTGATAATATACTTATTTACCACGCACAATCCTATTTGTTACTTCAATATCCTATTCAAAATTTATAGGCAGCTCTTTCTTCATTTCTCCTTTTTTATTGCCTTTTTTGTATATGTTTAAACTTTCCAATCATGAAAGCTTAATTTTTGAAGTATCTATAAAGCTGACTGTATTTTGGAGGCAATAGAAATGGAAGTTTTAATTGTAAGTGATGTATTTTACAGGAAATATCAGACCTTTATTGAAGTATCAGACCTTTTTCAATCTTCTTTAAAGATAGATCTAAGACACACTAAGTTGAAATCTTAGTGCATTGATATACTTCTGCTATGACCCCCACTTTAAACCTTTGAAGTCTTATGAACAATAAAAATTATTTAATATGTGGATTTCTATCTGCTAATCAGTAAAAGTAACATTCTTTTGGAACAGGGCTTTTTGGAATAGGAAAACAAGTGGTTCTGCAGTTATTTTACAGTGCAGACCTGGAAAAAAATTAGAATTACTGAATTACACTGACAAATTCACTACTCCACTCCTAAAATACCTAGCTCTAAAGTCTACTCAGAGAAAAACAAAAGTCCAGTCAGTCCATAATCTCATTACAGAAACTGTGGAGATCTACTGGAAGACAGGTAAGGAGTATTTTACTTCATAAAAAAAATAGATCCATAAATAAAACAAAGTCCATTATCTCCTTCTGCTCTTCAAGTCTTCTCCTCATGAGCACTACACTACCAGGGCAGCAAYAGACAACTACTGCATGCCAGGAGCACAGCTCTTAGAAGCCCTAACACGTGCACAGCAGAACCTCCCTTCCCTTTACACCTCCACCCCGTACCACRCACAGTAAGAGGATTTTGCTCTAACTTACGAGGAAAATAACTTGAATTTTCACCAGTGTCTACCAGATTTAGGAACACAAGTTTCTTGCTATCACATACATAACWCTGTACCAAGTCGAGTAATTGGATGGAAACTAAACAGGAGAGGAAAAGTGAGTCCCGATTCCTTTGAGCACAAAACTAAATTCTGAGTATGAGCTCTTTTGATGTGCTTCGTTTCTCATTTTTGATTATGTGGTTAATTCTAAAAATCTAAAAAGGCATTTCAGTTGCGACCAGAGAGAAGAGATTTTTAAATTACAATAGAGAGACTGAGAGTAAGCACACAGTATCTTGGGGCTTCTGAGCCAAGGCTGTACTGCAGCCCTGGGAACATATAAAGGACTCAGATTTTAGCATCTTCTCTTGCCATCTCTCTCCTTATGCTACACAGAACCATACCTTAATAAGATCACTTGCATACAAAATGATGCAAGTTAAGGAGTTCTCCACTTTGGAGAGCATATATAAATGTGTGTGTGTGTGAATTGTTTCATRGGAGGGGGCCCTACTTAGTGGGTCTGATGAAATTTTTTTCTCCCTGCCATTGCTTTATAGTTAGATTAACATGTTCTTGATCCACACAGTCCTGAAAATCTTGGATAAAATTTTACATGCAAAGACTAAAGATTCATTTTTACTAAATAGGTAAAACCCAGAAAAAATATTTTTACCCTCCCTATTATAACTGGTCTCCTGAACGCAAAACCTAAAGAAGGTTCTATTAGTCTGTGAGGCCTTTTAGAGAAGGTCACAGCTGACCTTCTGACTGAGAGCAAGAGCTTTGCTATATAAAGTTCATGGAGAGTTTGCTTTTCGAACAAAGGCTTGGGTTACCACCTTGACACATTYTACTGTAGCACAACTGATATGTCTCCATACACTTTGATTCAAGATTTTGTTTATAGCTGCTGCATAAAATTGAAGAGAATTTTTTTTTCTTTTCAATGTATAAACCAAAGGATGTACTGCAAAATACGGAGAAAACGGTCAGAAATTAGAATTTACAACACTTCCATCTGCATGCATGAATGAAGGATATAATATAAATATTAATATACATTATATAATACATACAATATATTGTAAATATATAACTATAAAAAGCAAATTTTAAGAAATAAAGAAACAGTACCTAATAACATAAGTCTGTCTCTTTTCTAATTTTTTTAAAAAATTGCTCTGTTTTAGTAAGGTACTACATTAATAGATGTTGAAAACTGTGATAACATAAGCTTATTTGATGTTGGGAATGTCTCCCATGTTCTTTAATGTAAGGCTTCAGAAACATACAACTGCCAGCTAAATGCACTTAAGATTCAGGACATTAAGAAAATAAATTATATGAATTTCTCTAAACATTGCAGAAAAGTTAATAGTTATTATTTTATGCACAAAACAGCTTCAGCTTTGGAGTCACTTAACTAAGCTTGGAAATTTGTTTTATTTATGAGTTTTTTATAGCATATATAAATGTGTGTGTGTGTGAATTGTTTCATAGGAGGGGGCCCTACTTAGTGGGTCTGATGAATTTTTTTTCTCCCTGCCATTGCTTTATAGTTAGATTAACATGTTCTTGATCCACACAGTCCTGAAATGAAAYCCCTTACTAAACAGAACAGGGAAAAAATGTTTATACCTATTTGAATGTCAGCTATATGACCATATGAGCTATATGTTGCAAAAGCTCACAGTAATACTTCTATTGATATATTATTGYGCAGAAAGAAACACGACCCCATGACTGAGGTGATAACTCCTATTAGAGGTGGTCGCAAGGTTTATCTTTATAGTTTTAATCAGTTTACAGGCTTTCTATTGATAAGATACTGATGAATTTCAGTGCATTTTACAACATAYCAGATTTTATTATGGGTTAAAGCGTGGTTGTTACCCATGATGGGTGTCATGGATAAGGGGTTAAAGAACAACAAGCAACAGGTACCTTTCTATATGGCCAAAGGATGCTTGCACAGTTCTTAGCATCTTCCGTAACTTCAGGAGATCTATATTTTTTCCCAGAATATATATGCCTGAAAAACATCAAGATCTGCCCCAGATTTACCAAGCAGGCCCCCTTTTGAGGCACTTCAGCCCAGTTTAGACAAAACCTAAATAATGTTTTGGATTTTATTTGATTGAAAGGCAAAGTATCGGTGTCATGAGGCAATGAAGGAACTTCCAGGAAGTCACTGAGACAGTTACCTATTGAATCAGCCAAACAAGATGGAAACTATCATGTCACAAGCAAAAACAGGTGCTTCAAAGAGCATGTGACAAAAAGTCAAGAAGTCAATTTGAGATGCACAATTCATCATTAAGTGAAAAAACATCGATGATGGCCCCTGTTAATAGAAGGTTTGTGGTCATATAAGCCTATTGTCATGAGAGAGATGACACTTCACACACCACAAGTGATGACACGTAAGCAGTCCAGATGATTGGGAGAATGACRATCCAGATTCAGAATAACTAGAAATCAAAATATTGCATACTAAGAATATGCTGCAGTCATCAGAAACAATCTTTTTGCTAGCTGGAAGTGGTGATAACGACTGACCTCATGGGAACACTATTTCTTTCTATAAAATAGAAGGGAAAAAAAATCCAGCTAATAAGTCTGTATAATCACATCATCACCAGTGACAAGTGGACATTTACAGTATGTACAGAGAGCTTGTTGATGGATTAGATTGGCATAGGAAATCTGTTGCCAAGGACAGATTTGAAAGCCATCAAATGAAAAGCAATAGACCTCCAAGAAAGTTTTAGTACAACAGATGAAAGTTGACAATAAAATATAAAGTGTGAATGAATAGCAGATTCCTTAATGTTTAGAATTGAATCAAGGTTCAATTAATGTATCAGCCAAAACAGAAACTTTCAGCATCTGTTAACTGGATAGAAGGGAAACTTAGGCTCATTGGGCAAGGAAAGTAAGCTCTTTTAACTATTCTTCAGTATATCAACACACAATTGGCACCATTCTTGTGCRGCTTTTTACAGTCACTAAAACATACAATGTCCTAGAAAAGTACAATTAATTAGACAGATACAGCTCTTCTGAGAATCATTTTCAGGATAAATGTTGTTCTGTTAACAAGCACTAACTCTCATCCACATATCACTTCGCTTTGAAGCAATCTGAAGAGAGGTCACAGCAGGTRAAGAAGAATCACTGTTTAGTCTCCACTCATTTGAATGGAGTCCAAGAAATCTCTGGTAAGGGTCGTGCAAAGAACAATGTACACACAACACCGTCTTTCTAGGCACTGCTGTCAGCAAAAGAACAGCTTTCCAGATGCAGGACAGTGCTACACCCACTACAAATTATGTAGCAGAGAACAACACTGGTAAATACGTTTCCTTCAATTTCAAAATAATCCAAAGCTTGAATGAGTTCAAAATTCTGGCTCCCAGCAATGCCTTAGTGAACCAAGACAATATAAACTACATGCAATAAAAACCAACCACTTAAGGACATCACAAACGACTGAAAATCATGCAAGTACTCAAGTTATCAAACATAGCTTCTCTTGAACTTCCAGGCAGATGTTTTGCATAAATCAGATTTATCACATTCTGAAAGTTTGTGTTTCTAAAGAGAGGCTACATGACTTACTTTCAGTGAATAGTGTCTCATCATTTATTTCCCATAATTTCATGAGGAAAAATACTGTTTAAGCTTATATAGCAGATTCAAGCAATAACTTTCAGCTTTATTCATTTACTAAAGTATTTTTGGCCAATAAATACATAGAAAGTGTCTTAAAGTGCAAAGATGGGATTGTAATTGATACTCTATCGTCTCTGTCAACTTGAATGCCTGTAAAAAACTTGAACAGAACTGGCCATTGAAAGTGACAGTAGTAGGTCAAATTCCTGAAACTTGTTCTTTAACACATGGTCAAACAGTCCTAAATTAACTATCCTCACCTTACATGGAATACACAAACTACTACACACTTAAATAATTATTACAAATAAAGGAGAAATCACTGGCTGAGGATCTCAGGACTTGAACTGGTCAAGGAACAAGGATATTGCACCTGGCTCAAAGGACCTCCTGGGTTCAAGGAAACTTCAGATGTCTGGTCTAAACACCATCTGACCAGTGCTCATTCTTCCCACTGGGATTGAGGTAGAATGGTGGCAGCTACAGGATTACATGACTGACTTTCTCTCTCTCTCTCTCTCTCTCTCTCTCTCTCTCTCCATATATTGACATGACTGGGTGCTTGTCAGAAATCTGTGGCATTAGATTTGAGATACCTCAACTCTAGCAGAAAAGAACACAAATTCAACACCAACAAAATAGCTAGGGTTGGAAGCAATTTCTACTCAAGCACAGTAGGGTAGAGCAGGTTACCTCAGACCACCTCCAGCCAGGTTTTGAATATTTCTGAGAAATATTTCTCCACAACTTGTTTCACTGTTCACCCACTGTCGTAGTGGAGGAGGACTTACCTTATGTTCAGMTGGAATTTCCTCTRTTTTATCCTCTTTTGTCCTGTGCATCACTGAGACAACTCAGAGCCCCCTATTCTTTACACTCCCAATAAATGTTATCAACATTGATAAGATTCTGAGCTGTYTCTTCTCCACTCCAAACAGACTCGGCTTTTTCAGGCCCTCCTCATATGAGAGCTGCTTCTTACTCACCTTTGTGTTAAGAGTCTTGAACAACTGAAATGTGGTCAAAAATTACTTTTGCAGGAGTTGTACACGGCCTCATTTTATAGTCCATTTATAAAATGGTACATTGGCTTATAGTGATGTCCTCTGATGTGCTCTGATAAAGATACTGGTCACAAAGAGACTAATCTTGTTTCTAGCATGAGCTAGAGCTGAACAGATTTAAGTCTAATCTTAGTTMTATGCTTTAAAATCCTGTGATAAAGTATTTAGTGCAACACAAGCAAAAGCTGAGTTTAAGTGCAATAGCTATGTTTAATGGCAATTAAAATTCAGCTGTATTAACTCTGTTCATTAAAATGTCTAGGAAATGGTAACTGAAGATTGTTAACAAGTTCCAAGATTTACTAGGTTATTTATTTTCACCTCTAACAGGCACTTAAAGGCAATGACTTCAAACTTCAGCAATGTTCCAMTCCCTTTAAATGAATGGACAAAATGCAATGTCCATATTTAAAAGYAATGTCCACATTTAAATGCATTTAAATATTGCTTTTGAGTGTTAAACGCATGCATTGTGGCTTTGGACAAKCTCAATAAAGAACTCTTCTGAGAGAGGAAAAATTGGCACCTCTCTTAGGTGAGTTTGAAACTGCTCTTGTTCCAAACTAGAGTGCAATCTGCCAGAATAAATCCTCTAGTATTGTACCCACTTGCAAGAAACATAGGGAGAACACCATGAAGAACACTTCAGGATTAGTTGTAACAGTATTTTTCTGTTGGAGGTAACCTCCGAGATGCTTGTTAACCACTACCCCTGAAATATTTCTGTGGCTCTGGAAAATTTGCTAGAGATCAGAGGCAACTGCRACAGGAGAGTGGCAGAAGGGTGTGACACCCACCTCACCCGTGGATTCATCTGCTACCTAAACAATACTGGCAGTCATTAATTGGTTTCTGTCATCCGCAGCAGTGAGGTGGGTAGTTTGAACAGCATGGGTACAAGATGGTTGTGTTGAGAGATCTGACAGAAGAAAGGGCTGAAGTCAATAGAATGGTGCTCTGGATATGGCTGGGCTCAGTCATACTCCAAATTTAAATTCTAGGTTTTTAATAGATACAAAAGAGCTCAGCTACCTTTTTTAAAAAACTATTATGGAAGTATTGTAAGGCTCTCCCATAAGTGTTTTCTAAAATGCAATTAATGACTGTAATAAAATTTTAGAATAGTTTGTTGAATCGGAATTTTCATAGAAGACAGAAGATTTCATTTCTTACCTGGTCTAGGCAAATTTCCCTGGATTACAGAAGTATATTAAAAGTGAATAAATAAATCATATGTTTTATACCCACAAACTAGCTCTAGACTTATTAAGTTTAAGCTCTGAAAATGACTAAAAATAAAAGCAATGCTAGTATGACTTTTTTTGCAGATAAGGGGCATGGTTAAAAGCACATTATTCCATAACCCATATTATACATCCAAATAAAATGAATATTCCATGCTTTTCAAGAGAGCAAGCATTTTAAATTTATTTTTCAAGGCAATTTAATATTTTTAAGTTCTTTATAGCACCAGATCCTTCTGTGATTGTGCTTCTTGTGAATGATTGGTTGAATAGATTTGTTTTTGTGACCGGTGCAGCTAAGCAGATATGGAAAAAGGGTTTCCATTCTAAGCATCTTAGAAATGTCTGGGAATCAAAATAGAGCTTAGCACAACTTATGAAAGGCACCAGGGACTTCTAAAAGCAARCATTCTAGGGTGGCTTTTTGATAGGCATCATCATGACTGAGCTGCATTGTAGACTTCCTGCCCCAACCTGTTTCTTACAGGCCAGCAGAAAGCAGGTGACAACAGCAACACACGCTTTCTGCCACTGTGGTTCATCTTCTCTGGAGAAAGTTCTGACAGCCCATTATCTCGCTGAGCCCAGTCTTGCATCTAACTCCAAACCCATGATATTGTTAATAAAACCATGGAAAAATGGAGGATGAATTCTACAGAAAAATCTCAGAAAAAAAAAAAATAAAAATAGTCAATCATAGCCAAAGATTAACATAGTAAGAGCTCTGAAGGAGATGAATAACCTTTACAAGTTCTAATGACATCATACTTGGCTCATTAAAGTACACTCATTAAGTCATTAAAGGGCACCTGATTTCTGTATCATCATAGAACAGCCTCTCCTCCACTTTAAAGAGTTGGGCTTGAAAGTAAATTAGTATGTCTCTCTGGTGGCTAAGGCAGATTAATAGCTGCTTTAAAAAGAATGTAGTGCCTAATTCAAAATGAAATCATAGGTGTGTGAACAAAAAAAAAAATCACTTCTCTATATGTTGTATTCAAATCCACTTAAATCATTTCCATTGATTTTAACATTAAGTTTTTGTTTTCACAAGACTTATTTCCAGCTTTTTTTTCAATGCAATAAAGAGGACATTCACACTGGAAAAAACTCTGCTTTTCTTTATGTGAATGTATTATTTAAAACTGTATTCCAAAATTACGCACCACAAAGCCAACAGCAACAAAATGATCCACAATGATATTGAATACTGATGAAAACCAGCAATTCTAAAACTTTTCTGTGTTTAATTGAATCAGATATTTCAGTATAATGTGGGAATACATTTACCAGAATCAGCAGAGACCAAATGTTAATTATGAAGGCCAAGCACAAATGAATAATTTTATATATAGACCCAGACACATTAGAACTGCAAAGCACTCTGTAGATCTTTTTTTTATGAAAATGTACTAAGAGMGTAAATGTATAGGCCCTTAGGAAGCAATTATCCTTAAAAGATTTTGACATAATTCAATCTGAAATATTATAAGAGATTTTAAAAAATGGTTTCAGACAGAAGRGGATTATTTTTACTTTAAGCAGGGAAATAGAGGCCCAAATTCTTCACTCAGTGACCTTGGTGTTGTCTTGGGCATTCTTTGAGGACGGGAGGAACGGGAGGAGATTTGAAATCAACCTTTTCATTCAATTAATATAATCCCCTATGACAATAAGAATATTAAAAAGTAGGAGCACCAATTTGGCATTGTGGAACTGAATCACCACCACTGCATGGAAGGCTCTATTCAATAAATTCATTAAATACATGAATTTTAAATCCCATAGTACCAATATGCATGGCAGAGATTAGTTAGGACTGTCTATTTTACCAACTGCATAGATATGTTATATTTTACAGTAAAATGAAACCACTTYGCATATGTGTACACAGCATGCCTTGTATGCCATATATTTGACACATGATACTCAGGTGCAACACAGGTACTAAAAGTATATAAAAAAAGTATGCAAGAGCACTTACATTGCTTTTGTGATCTGTCTGACCCACTACCAACACCAAAGCAAGCTCCTTCCTTATCCAATGTCCTAATAACATCCTATGAAGGGGTAACACTTCTAACAAACATTGCCGGAGTTAAGATTCCTCTTTCCAGCACTCTCTACCAAAAGAGTTGTGTAGTTGCTTAAAATAGGAGTAGTGAAACACGTTACTTGTGTGTATATTGGCCTTACAATTTTTATTCTTTCTGAGCAACTCACTGCTGTAAGCAAGATGATCTGATGGTCTTTTCCCACCATAATAATGCTATGACTTTAAAAAGCAAGCATGTTAATGACCAACATTGCTTAAGTGAATTTAAGGGCCCCACAGAGACAATGATCTCAGTTTTTATCACAAGGTTTCATGCCATCCTTATGCTCTCTGATCATCATCTTTTTACTTGTATGCACCCTTTCACTGCATCTGAGGTCTACCTGTCTGTTGGTCTTTATAGCAAATCCATAGCACCACATTTTTCACAACATACTTTTACCACCCCACTGTGCCAACAGATCTTCCAATCAAGTGGATTGGTCATTACCAATTAAGTTTAGAGAATATTAAAGATTTTTTTTTTTTGCTGTTAGAAAGAAAAAAAAAGTTTCTTAGTATAATATATCCTAGGTGGAGAGGGAGTGTGTAATCATTCTTTATCCAAGATGGGTGCTTACATCTGAATTAATAGCGTATAATACAGGTTCCAATTAGCATGTAGAGATGTAAATGCAGTATGCTGGATCACAGTAAAAACAGAAACAGCTGTGCTGATATTTTATTCTGCATCAGAGGGACGAACTGCCTATTATAGTCTTTTGAAAGAAAAGGCTCCGATAACCTCGAGGATGCTCTGTGACTGACAGGGGTGGATTCTCAGGCTCTGCACGTGCTCTGTGTGTAGCGAAGATTTATGATAGCTACTGCGAGCATATAGAAGGTGGGATGAGGTAGCTAAGAAGAAAAGGATTCCACAGGAGAGGTACGTGCCATGATATTGCTGTGAGTTACCTGACAGTAAGATGTGAAAACTGTCTTACTGGTGCAGAAGCAGCAACACCAGCAGCGCACGGACCTGAAGAGCTGGGCCTAACAGGGTGCTCCATTGTAGCCATTCCTAAGGAATCACTGACATGACTTGCAGCCCTGATAGCTCATCTATTAAATAATACAGGGTATGCAAAAAAAGACATAACAAGTTTTTCATTCAAATGAATGTTTCAAATGAACTAATCAGAACCAGTGTTCATATGCTGTATGTCAAAGCTAACTCCTATTGTGTCAGTATTTCAGGTGGGTATTTTGTTTTCGAGATCAAGAACTGAACTTAACCAACCTGGACTTTAAAAAGTACTTGGAAGAATCTGTCCTCACTGAAGACAACAGTAATATAAACTGAGACAGACCCTACAGGGCAGGTATGACTACAGAGTGTGCAAGCATGACTACCAAGAACTGAAAAACATCCATTTCTTTCTCCCTAGACTCTCATCTCCAAGAGACCACGACCAATTAACCTCTAACTTTGAAAAATTAAAAATGCCTGTGACAGAGCAGCCAGAAATTAGTTTGTTTAAAGAACAAGGACCAGGAGAGTAATATCAGGGATAGGAATTAAATCCTACTAACACTCTAAACTACTAAGTCACTTCTTGCTTGGAAAGCATTATGTCAGATGTTACAAAAAAAAAAAAAAAAAAAATTACAATGCCAGTAAAACACTGTTGTTCTCCAACATAAAGGCTCCGTGCATAACATTTTTAATCATACAGAAAAAAACATATCAGTTTAAGAAATTATAAAAATAATTACTTGAAACAGTTTTGCCACGCCTGGCAAACACTAACCTTTAGTGATAATATATTCAAGAAAATTCTACTCCTGTGGTGAGAGATAATCCTGGAAGGCTTATTATCTATTTTCAGTCACCTGAGAATGGATTCCTTCTCAATACTGCACACCTGATTTTGTAATAGCCAGCAGAGATTTTAACAGCAGTAAAAAGCCCAAGGAACATAGAGTATTCATGTGTCATGTAGCACCTGTCAGTTCATTCATTGTACTTTCTTTTTTTTGAGAAATATCAAACTAAACAAGGAGATCCTTTAATTCCTACAGTTCGCATTAATCAAGTCACTGCACTAACACTGATGTTTTCCTAACACCTAAAAAAAAAAAGTGACAGAGGAAAACCTGCCTGTAAATCAGATTCATTTGGATCTTAGAACCTTTATCAGTTTTAGAATGACAACACTATCAACACAGTAGCTTCTCCTAAATTTATATCACCTCTCTACTACTTGTAAGAGATTTTTTATAAATACAGTGMTTGAATAGGCAAGATGCTTGTATATCTTACCTGGCATTTCCTTTTATTCTGACTAGTGATGTGCTTGCTAGTTACATAGCTATCAATTCAAATTGATGTAACAATACCAAAATACCATTTTCTCAAAGCAGAGCAGGAATAACCTGACACTTTACACTGTCCTTTCTCTGACCCTCTCCCTCTTCTCTGCTCATTTTTATTCTTATTGACAGGACTTATTATTCTTCTTCCCCAATTCCAACTAGCTACCCTTTTGCAAATAGCGCTATCAACTATGTGGTCACTAGTAGTACAGGTCAACAATGTTATTAATATAGCACACACTGCTAGCAGCAGATCAAACAGCCACACTTTAAAATATTAGTTTTGTGAAAGTACTGTGAAGCAAATGCTAGCTGTTTTCTTCACATTATCAAATGTACAATTGAAATTGCAATGACAGGCTCTGAGAATTTAGTGTTAATTACTACAATGCAGCTCAATAATATGGAATATACATTATTTTTTTTCTTGTTGTTTTCACACACAAAATAAAATAATACCATAACAGAAGGGTGCTGTATCTRTGTTTAAAGAAGGGGTTGTTGGCAAACACCATAGCTCACTTCTGCCGAAATGTACACAACTGATATATGCAGCCCAGAAAGCTGGCACCAGGGGCTTACAACCTTAATTTGCCTGCAGGAAGGAATGGAGATTTACCTTCAGAGCACGTTCTTGATTGTTTTCAGCAGTCAGATGTCTCGTGTTGTTTGCTGAAGTCTGGTTCTGCTCTTTCAGATGATGAAGCTCCTGCTCCAGCCGTTTGCACTGCAACGAGGAAAGAATCCCATTAAGTAGAGGAGCGTGGGCATATTTTTTCAACAAGCCAAATGAATTAACGTAAATAACCCCATCACTATATCTGCAGTAGAGGAAGCATCAGACAATAGCAAGTTACAATCCAAAAGCTAAGTGACTATTAGATCGAAYTTTTATATGTGCATCATTATGCAGGTTTTTCCTGATCCAATCAAATGYCAAGAAAACCCCCAAGTTCAGTATCAGATAAAGATATTTCATAAAACATTTTAAGAAGCATTAAAAATTACAAAGATATTGGTATTAAACAGCTGTAGGAAGCATGCAGGAAGTATATCTATGCTTTTTTTTTATTTTTTTTTTTAAAAAAAGGCAAATTAAAGGACCTCCTCCCAAATTCWGAACACATCACTTCATTAGAAAATATATATGTAAATTTTATACTTTTTTTTTCACATAAAGAGATTATTCTAATTCCCAAGTGCTCACCACATCTTTGAGGAAAAGTTTTAAGATGGTTTTKTTTAAAATATTTAACTTAATGACACCGAATTAAAAATTTAACATTTGCTACTGTTTGCCTGCATATATGTATGGTTACTACTGTCAGCTGAACATGTAGTCTAAAGAACAGGGGTCTGTTAGGTGTTAGCTAAATCATAGTTTTTACATTAACCATAAGAGGCTGTGCCTAGTTACCTTGGTTTAAAAGAGCTAAATTGGTTGTCACTTTAAATCAGCTGTCAGACAATAATCATTGTCTACCAACAAACAAACAAACAAAGCTGCAAAGAAACAAAGTCAGAGGAAAGGTACCAGGCGTGAAGGTACCAGGAGATTACATAGAAATAAGGAAAAGAACATGGGAAAAAAAGAGGATAATAATAATAATAATAATAGCAATAATAAAAAAAACCTGAAGCAGAGGGCAGGTTGCACAATGAAAAGCATGAGTAAAATCTTATTCTGCTCTCCATCTCACTCCTGTGTAGGTAGGACAATGAAATAAACAGTAGCTGGGGGATTCCTGTATCCCACAAGCAGATCTGGCCATCAAGAGAACCTGGCCACAATTACCTTTACAACAATATTGGTAATATACCTTAATTTACTTTCAATTTCATTTGCACCAGAAAGGCTGATACCTGAAAAAAACTGTGCATATACAACTGGCATGTTACTTGAATCCATTTTGAAGGTATCAGTGAAAGAAAAGGCAACCTGACTTAACCTGTGTACACAAATGCCTTAATTTCTAGAGACAATGCTTTAAGAGAAGTCTCAAATAAATCGGGAACCAAAATGTATTATTTCCTAGATCACTGGGAATAAAAGACCTTAAAATTTTTGTGAAAGTATCACAATAATACTCTTAAATGTTAACAATTCATATGCCTTAATTTTTTTTTTAATCTTTACAATAGTTTCATACCTAAACAACTGTTTTTAACATTAAAAATGGTATTCTATAATGGCTTTTTTTTAACAAGGGGTCAAAAAAATTCTATATAATTTTATGCAGAAAAAGCTTTAAAAATAGAGTTTTAAGCAATGCAGTCCTCCTATTCATTTCAGACAGCATTATTTGAATTCTGATTGTTAGCAAGGTCCAGTAAAAATAGATATTCTTTAAAAGAACCTGTGTTTTTATTGGTTCCCTCCTGGGCTCCAAGAGGCCAGCAGCCTCAAGAAACTGGATTTCCTTCTGAAAACACATACAAAAACATTTTTTGGAGCACATTGAAGAGGAGACATCATCCTATTCAGTACTGACAAACAGGACAAGCCAGATGGATCCCTTAAAGAAAGCTGAGAGCTAAAGCAAGTATTTCATTTTAAACATTATAAATGCCTAAATCCTTTTATCCCAAACTTGTGAAAATTCATACTTGGGAAACATTCAAATATAATCCTCCTAAAGTCAAAGACAAGTTAAGATATTTTTACAGCAACACAGGTTGCCTAAATGTTCTGATCCGAGGTATAATTGTGCACTTAGATGGAACTTTCCATGAACTTCATACTCTTGAAAGATGGGATGATAACACAGAAAATTGTTTCTTCACTGCAGATACTTTGAGTACATCAAAGAATATGAGAGTAGTGTGGATGGAGGTCAAGGAGCAGACACCTTGACCATGGCCCTGAACACTTGGCTAAGAAAAGGATATTAAGCCTCAGAAATGGCAGCATGTCATTTTATAAAGGTTTCACACAAACAATTCACCCAGGATCTGCCTCGTCACGTAGACTCCTGCGTGCATTTAKAAGTCTGGAGCAATATTAGAGAAAAAAAGACATCTCCTTCTCTCAAACCCTAACATTTGTTCATCTACCCGAATATACATTTTCCTTCTAAAAATTCCCCACACAAGTTAGCCTCGCTTATGCTATATAATCAGTGTCAGACAGTGAATCTCTTTAAGCCTACTTTAAGCATCAGTAAGTATCAGTGCTCATATGTACATTTTTCACTGGAACGTCATCTGTTCCCAACTACAGGCACTCAGTTTTCACAGATTCACAGAATATTTAAGGTTGGAAGGGACCTCTACAGATCATCTAGTCCAACYTTCCTGCTCAAGCAGGCACACCTACAGCATGTGGCACAGGGTGGCATCCAGGCGGGTTTTGAAGACCTCCAGAGTAGGAAACTCCACAACCTCCCTGGGCAGCCTGTTCCACTGCTCTGTCACCCTGTCACCCTGTTTTCCTTTATGCCACATTGAAAGGGTACAACCCAACAATMCTAT
The DNA here is from genome assembly GCF_003342845.1 of Nothoprocta perdicaria. Lineage (NCBI taxonomy): Eukaryota > Metazoa > Chordata > Aves > Tinamiformes > Tinamidae > Nothoprocta > Nothoprocta perdicaria. The sequence continues at coordinate 7,913,469 of NW_020456087.1, read as the reverse complement.
TCTAAAAGTACCAGTCTTTGCAAACAAGTACTCCCATACTCCACAAGGAGCTAAGGCAAAAAGCAAAACTCAAAGCAGATAGCAGACCCGAAAGATAGTACGAGATCCAGAAAGAAAAGGAGGGAAAGGTAGCAAATAGAGCAGTTCTTCACCCCTTCTAATTTAAACTATGAGGCAATTAGCGAGCCCTCAGACTGTTCAGCGCCAACGTGAGCTGATGTGATTCAGCAGGATGAGGATGGTGAGAGGCATCAGCTCAGTCCATGCTAAATGCTGATGACTTTCAGTGCCATGGTGGGTGCAAGGCTGGAGAAGGCCAAGGAAATGATCAAAAGGACCGCCCGCTGAAGGCGGGACGCTGATGAGAGGGGTCAAGGAAAGAACCAGGAGAAGACCATGGAGTAAAGTCCTTGAAGCTTACCCAGCAAGGGACTGTTAAAAGATGGCCTCAAGTTTCAGGTACATGAAAGGAATAAAGACAGTTTAGAATGAGTATTTTAGAAGATAGAAAAATCAATGAAGATAACCACTTAATARTGTTTGGCCTTCACTAGAAAATGAGGTTGCATTAACATATCAAACATAACTTTAGCACTTGTATAAACAAACCATTTTTAACATGCTCCCAGCTTATCAGCGTTTTCTTCGTCAAGCTGTACCGACAACATATTAATACGGTGCTCTAGTGCCTGCCACGTCTGCATAGACTGCTGAGTTACTTTTTGATCATTGCCTAACATGATTCATCCATAGTGTGCACTAAAAGCAAAAGCTTTCAGCAAAGACTTTATACAAGTGTAAAGAAAAATCCGCAAGTAACTGGAGAAACAGCATTAGAGAAAAAAAGTCAAATTTAGCAAAGTGCTAGCACTGAGCAGAGGGGAAGGCTCCATCTCCCTGCAACCATTTGATAAAGATCCAGAGTGCTTACATGAAGACAATACTCAGTACAGGAGAATAGAGGACCATAACACCCATTCACCAAGGAAGCAACAGAATGGCAGAGCACTGTAACATCTACTTACTATAAATTCAGTTTTCATGGCATTCTGTTACATCCATATTTGCTTTTAATATTATTGTATAAAGTGCAATGTTTTCTATAGTCTTTCATTAAAAGGAATTAAAATTAACCCCACCAGAAGTTATGTGAATACACTAGGGAGGATTAAAAAAAAATAAAAAATAAAAAAAATAGGATTACCACATTATGTCATTCATATGCTTGAAAAATACAAATTGGTTTGTCTTTGCTAAAACAGATTTGAGGGTCAAAGTGTAATGAAACAAGTGTACTAGCACAAAAATTAAGCCAAATTCTGCACTGTCTTCTTTTATTAATTCTGAATTACATTCTGTTGTTAATATTATCCCACTATGTCTAATCCAATTAAAACATACAAAAGATCATATTTTATAAAAATGTATTCATTCTTAAGTGGAACAAATTCTGCAGTCCTTGTCTAAACCCACAATCTTGTAAATCACATCTTTATGAATACAGAAGACTTCATTGAAGCGACTACTTTAAAAAAAAAGAGCCCCCCAAAGGGCAGGTATATATAGACAGAAGCACTGCCACACACTTTCCCTATTCTAGGACTTTTCCTGCAGTCTGGACTACAGGCTGCAAGTGGTTCAGAGTGACAAGGTAAGTGGATCTTTGTTCTGGTCTGATCCAATTCAGTTCATCTCATGCAGTCTCTGTCCAATAATAGTAGATCCTGTCCATATCCTCAGCTTCTCACCAAGGCAAGACTGCATTTGAAAGCTTAATTCTCCCACTGAATTTCAAGTTAATATACTTCGCTTTGTGTCAGAAAAAAATCAGAAGCGAGTGTAGAGCYACTCACTGTGGGCCCGGTGGTGCATAATTACTTGGGTCTATATCAGAGCCTTTACTTTAAGTATTGAGTAATTCAAAGCATTCTGGTTGCACCTTTACTCACAAAGACTTTGCTGAGGTGGGATCTGTTAGCAAAGTAGGGAAAAATAAATAAATATTTCCTATTAAATAAACTGAGAAAAGGGTTTCTCCCCTCCAAATTATGGTAAAGTAGAGGTTAATTTGAATGGAAGATGATGACATTTTCCAAAATACATTTTTTCCTTTTATGCAATTACAACAAAATACTTTCCAGCAAAATAAATGACAAAACACACAGAAAAAATCACATATTTTGATGGAAATTCATGAAGCTAAATAGATACTAGGATCCTACTACAAAACATCCCTTTTTAAGTGAGTTATGAGATACATTTCTAATAGTTACATTTACTGCAACAAACTAGTATTTTGTATAAGACACATAAGAGAATGAGAAAAGCATGGCTACTTTTTCATCTGTTAGTTTTTCAGTCATCACTTACGGAAACATGAATACAATTAAGTAGACCAATAATTCAACTGTTTTTACTCTTATAATCTGCACCTTAGCTCATCTCCCAGCTCAAAGATGTCTAGTAAAATGCAAGCGTTCTCAATTTACCCAATTTATCCCTTTTTTTCTTTTTCTTTCCTCCTTTTTCTTTTTTCCCTTTTCTTTCTCTTTCCTTTCCCCCCCCACCTCCCTTTTCTGGAACAGTCTGCCCCTTGTCCCATATTCTTCACAATTTCTGGAGGCAAACATCTTGCGCCACTTGGATGCTACACAACTCTTTCCTTTGCAGACAAAAATAATACCAAAGTCTTCCAGTCAAAACACAAACCAACCTTYGGTGTCATTGTGAATTATGTACTTTGAACTGCAGATGTTTGGAAGCACTTATATTTATATAAATATATTTCATTCTTTTTTCATACAAAATCTTTTTTTCTCCACAAAAATATACGAGTTTCTACATAATAATCACAAGAAGTCTTCTTCCCCCACTAAGTTATAATTTTGAATTAAAGTTTTTTTTTCTTTTTTTTTTTTAAATCAACTGAAAGAAAAGACTTTTCTTCAAAGTTCTGGCAAATGGTCAACAAATGTGTTTAAATGATTATTTATACAATGCCCAGCAGCTTAAAACTACTGGGATTTCATGAAAAGAAGTGCTTTTGTAGAGTTTAACTCTCAGCAACATATGCATTTTTAAAAAATTATATTCTATTAGAGAAACATGTAAATGTAAACACTTTCTTGCAGTACTGCAGTGATGTCCAGCTCCATCAGAAGTCAAAGGAAATGCATTAAAATACAAATGAGAGATTTTTGTTTTCCTTACCTGCTTGCATTATTTGGAACCTGCAGTATTAGAAGTGACATAATCTGCTCTATACATGATTTGGTTTCCTGTTACGGTTCCTCTCCTTTTCYAATTCTGAACACTTCAAAATGCAGCAAAACTAGATTTCATTTAACAGTGAAAGTAACTAAAAGTATATAAAGTTTAAGACAATTCAAACAGCAAAGTTTAACATTTTCCAGTCTTTAGCCATCTTAATATCTATATTAATGTGCATATATGCACTTAAGAGCAGTTACTGGAACCACATTCACAGTTTGCAATTACCCCAGTATAAATTCTCAGTTCTCAGGATGAGAACTTACTTTTTCATTCCAGGCTTGATTCAGTTGCCTCAATATGGTGACTATCTAGGGTCCATCTGGGTAACTGGTTTATTACCAAAAAGTATTAAAGCATTTCAATTCTTTACTTTACTAAATCTAAGCAATTCAGAACCTGAAGTTCCACCAATCTTAACAACCAGAGAAAAGATTCTTCAAATAGAAGAAGAAATTTAAAAAAAAAAAGAAATGGAAATATCAAAACAATTTAAGGTAAAATTAATTTACCCTAAAAGTTAATTTTGTTGGAAAATTGTTAAAATTTCATTTCTGATGGATACTTTTTCTTCCTAATGTCTGTTTTTTCATATTCATAGTGATACACTGAACTTTCAAATTTCATTACTTTAAGATGCAGGAAAGATGTATAAAGTCACAGAAACACAATCACACTCAATGGATTCTTGAAGAAAATTAATACCTATGAAAATTCCATATTTGGGAGGAGTATGAGTATTCTTAAATACTACAGAAAAATCAAGTCTTAGGACTTAAACTAGACCTCTGTCCTTCTCAGAATTTATGCATGTGCTTCCCTTTAAACATGCCATCCATCTACCAAAGCAGAGTTACAGCAGAGAGATCTAAACAGATGACTAAAGACTAAAGATGACTAAAATCATCTGCCTATTTTAAAAAGCGCACAACTTTCTAATTTCTCATGCAGAGCATAACCTCTGAGTAGAGGGCATATTATTTCTAAATTTGTTCTCTTTCAAACTTCTGAAGTTTTGTACTTTGTTATGAAATTCTTTACAATGTTTCCTCTTTACCCAATACAATTAGTCACATTCAATGACGCTGAACTCTTTGAGATCTAAGGTTTTACAGATACGTTTAACTGTTTTAGACTCAGTAGAGTGTTCTCATACAGCTTGCACATACTTTAGACACTCAAAACCTGGGCAACTCTCAGATCCTACTCAAAACAAAAAGGAATGCTACTTGGCAAAACATCAAATGAAGCTAGAATAAGTGAGCACTTAATGCATTGCTTATAAAATACTATTTCTTTAATTGGAGTCTTTCTTATCTTTAATTTCTCTGCTGCATCTCCCCCTAGCACCTCACCTCTGCTATATTCTTCAGAGTTGTTTCTAATCAGAACATAAACCCAATAACCTGGAGTCAAACATTTACTTATGAGACTACGCTAGGTCTGAAATTAAGCAAAAAATGCATTCAATCAGTCATAAAGTGCTTTTTTTTTTTYCCCTGAACTTCTCCCATATATAAATAAGCGAGTTCTGTTTTACATGGAAGTCACATTATTCATTCAGTTTTCTAATTTCATGCCTATAATTCTAATAAATAATGTATAAACTAAGCATGTAAGCTAATAAGTAGTATGCAAGGTAATAGGATAGTGTGCTTGCTCACACTTTACTGTCTTGAGCTAATTTCCCACTGTAGAGTTGTAGAAATGTAAGAAACCAGCACAGTACAGTGACCTTCATATAGTTCAGGAAACAGTGTACTATACTGAAAACGAAAGAAATTACCAATAGCCTCCAAACAATTCAGCAACTGGAAAACATGGAAAATGGAAGATTTCAAAAGTACTGGAAATGAATACTTCTAAGAGAAGAAAAACCATTACAGAGCCAAGATTCTCTTTTAAAACTAATGAAAAAAAAGTAAATCTTTGCTAGCTAAATTTAAATCACTGAATAAAGGTTTTTAAAGTATAGTAATACTTAAAATAGGACCGATTTTACTTTCAGTGCATTGCAGCAATTCCAAGAAACATATTCAGGGTAAAATTTCTGAGTAGGAACTTCAGAAGAGAAAACAATTCAGAGTAACTAAGCCCAAAAATCTTAATAACACTCAAATACATAAAGAAAGAAAAAGATATAGGAATAAATTTGTGCTCAAAGTAGAGCATGTATCAGTACAGTACTTGGAAGACAGCCAGCATTGAAGTATTCTACTTACTACCCATAACTAGTTATACACTGACTCACTAGCAAGTACTTTACTTCCAAGAAGGATCCTACTGAAGTCAATGTGACCAGCTGCATAGCCAAGTACWATTTTGACCTTCTTTTACTAAATGTCTCAGCATCTATACTTTATTTTCAAAGTCAAAGAAACCCCCACRTACTTGTCTATGCATTATTTTGTCATGCAGCTTTGCATGTCCCAACTCCACTGTTAATTTTTGTGCGATTTGGTAGCACAAAAAGCTGCAATATTATGAAATGAGTCATTACAGTCACAATAAGTGACTCAGGTATGTGCAAGGTATTCAGCTGTAGGCAGAGAAATGGTTTTAGAAAGTGCAAACTTTTAGGAAGTGTAAATATTAGTTGACAAGAAAAACTAAATTGGGAAACAATCTGTCATTCTGATGAGCTGGTTTGTAAGTAAGCATCAGTGAATTGTCTCAAAAACCACATGCAAACAGACAAGAATATTTCTGGTACATGAAACGGGATGACTACACACGAAGTGGGATGACTACACAGAAACCACGGGCTATTGTGTTGTTCAGTTACTGTAATCATAGCATCACAGGTATTCTTGTAGTATACACTGTTTGCCCTAATAAATACCATACTCTCATTTGAGCCAACAGATGCTTCAGGGACAGTTCCTGAATTTTTTATTGAGTAATCACTGTTCCCCAAATATCTATAGTATATAACAAAATCCAATTTAAATGTGAGAGGATATGACAAAGTTAAACAGCTTACTAAGCACATGAAAACTCTGCAGATATGATAGGGATAGGAAAATAGTTTGGAATAAATGCACGGAATCAACAGTAGTGCTCTTTTCTTCATGCAACCAACAAACTGTTTGAGGAAGCTCGGATAGAGTAGCTACTGCTCTAGCAGCTCTCACTAGAGATCACAACCACCTTTAAAGAGTATTAATCCCAGTGTTTTAACCACCTGCATGTAAATGTTAAAATGGAGCAAGTAACTATAAATGTTACAGTGAAATCAGTTGATTGAATTAACAGCCATCTAAAAGTTTTCCGATATCTGAGATGCAGAATCTTAAATCTAAATTTAACTTAAATCTAAACTCAGCTGGCTRCCTGCAGTATATCCTTGACATGTGCATTTACCAACAACGTCTTCATTCATCTCAAAACTTCCATCCCTTGAGTAGAGAGAAGGACACCCAAAGCAGAGAAATTTTAAGAAAAACAGAAAGACAGAAGAATGTTATGACATCTCCTGAAAGCAAAGTGAGGGGACTGGCTGCCAAAACAAACACAACGGGTAAATGCATGACTACTGCTGGGAGACGTCTGGATACCATAGAAGACAACACACACGACATAAAGAGAATATGTTATGAAACGCACAGCTGCCAGCGAGCCCCACAGTGAAAACTAGATTGATATCACTATTTTGTACACRGGATTAACAAAGATGTTGGTGTTTTTCCTGTGAGGCTGGTACTGGACGCTTTTAGTTTCCCAGCGAGATTTTCAAGGCTGGTTTTAATGTGACCTCAGCAACAAGGCTGAGAAAATGCCCATAGATTGAGAAAGAAAGCTTTGTCTCAAAACTGCAGAAGACGAAGGTGGCAAACTCACAGAGAGGGAGGTGTTCACTTCTGCCCTGAACACAACTTCTCCCTTTATTTATTTATTTTTTAATGCATAAATTTCAGTAATATTCAGCAAGGGGGTTGCAGCTAACTAAGAAATAAGTAATTCTCAGCATAATTGATAGCTCATCAGGAACTGAAGCAGAACTTCGATTAAAATACTTATTAACACTATTCTKCAGCCACACTTTTTTCTTCTTTGGTAAACCAAGGAGAAGAATTCTAATTTTTACATTTTCCCTAATAGACTGGCAGAGCTTTAATGTAATTAGCACTAAATATTTTCCTGAATTATACGGATTTATTTTTCCTTTCTATATTTACAATTAAGAAAGGCTCATCATTTATCTRCAATTGTCAATCAATTTCATAATTTTCAATAAAAAGGCAATTTACATGCTACTTGTGCTGCCAGATTGGCAGTATTTAAACTTCAGGTGCTATGGAGACCTATGGTGTGATGACATTAGTGGCTCCATTTGCATGCGGATGCAGTTTGCAGTGAATTCATTTTCTGTGCTTTGGTTTACAACACGGAGGGTGCTCTGAAAGACGGCACAGGACTGCTTTTTGATTAAAACAAACTCGGAGATGCAGCTCGGGCGCACGCCCACTGCACTCCAACAAAAACGGGCATTTAGTCCATCGGCCCGTCCAAAGAAAACAAAACCCACCCTGAAATGTATAAATGTGGATGTCAGGTGTTGAGAATTAACTGTTTCATATTCCAGAACCACTCCCATTTGTTCACAGTTCTTGCTAATGCTGACCCAGCAACATTTCCAATTATAAAGCTGCAATTGTGAATGTTCAGGAACTGTTAAGTGGCATGAGCAAGGAGAATGAACACACAGGTCAGACCCAGGAACCCTTCCTGACCCTACACTACAGATAAATAAAATCCAAACAATTTCTTTTCATCACTTATCAAAGACAATCTTAACCTAAATCTATGTGAGCATCCAGAGTAACAGAGTATTTTTGCAGAAARATTTCTTAGGCAGCTGTCGAAGAAATCTTTTAAATATGAAAAATATATAGATACTTATTTTAATTCTTGAGAAAAATCAGAGGCATTTTACTCAAGTGTAAGCAAACCAGAACCTGTTCAGCATTCAATACTTGACTTCAAACTGTGAAGCATTATGCACCCTGCAAACTTTAAATACTTCTAAATAATTCCAGCACCTACAGAAGTTATTGAATACACAATGACTATCTCCTCTTTCCAGTGAATACTGTTTGAATTCTGCTGCTTGTATCGCATTGGAAATTTCCTCTACAGGTTGTTGTTACTTAAAGAGACCATCAATAAGCATACAAAACATTTTTTCTCTCTTTCATCCCAGAGTTTTGACATTAAATATTTAAATTAATTCTAGAAATTGGTTTGGAAATTTAAGCTGCGTGAACCCAGAGCTTAGCACCATGATAGATGGGTCAAATAGCAATTAATCAARCAAGCTTGCATACAAGTTTACTGTCATTTTGAAAGGGGTGAGGAGTTTCTAGGAAGTAAGGAGAAGATGAATGTTCTACAGGATACTCATTAGAGCTTACAGTTAAAGACACAGGACTTGATCATGCCCTCAAATATGATGCAGACACGTATTTTCTGAATTCTGCACTACACAGTTTGCACAAGAACAGGTCATTTAACATTGCAAACAATAARGCATCGCAGGGTGTCATTCAGCCAATACCTTGTGGCAGTAAAATACAGAAAATGTTGCATCAATTAAAAAACTTTTCTGAAGTTCAAGATGACAAAGTGTAATCCCTATTTTCAAGGGAACACTGCATTCACATTTACATATTTACTCATATTTAACATTCAAAGACTAAACGTAAAAGTTAAGCATTAGAGCTCCATAAGGCAGTTTCCTCCACATTCTCCACTCCCAACCTACCAGCTGATTTAAAAACAAACTAATAAAAAACCCCACTGCACTTCATGCAGCCAAAGCCTTCTGTCAAATCGAGAAATGAGCCACAAGCTACTGTGTTTCACAAGTGAAATTCTGACTGTAGTAAAATCACAGGGAGTTTCATTCACTACCAAAAAATACCCATCCACAAAGAAATCAACTTCTGCTACACCAAGGCAACAGACCAAGTGACATTACACATAGAGTTGTCCCCAAATCCCTAGTTTTGGCTCTTACCATGCTGCCTGAATATCCTATCCCTCCTTGGCTTGCTTTATTTTTTGAGAAATTGATTATAAGCAATATCAATAAAATCATAGAACACCACGCTGAAAGTCTGAATAGCTGTTACTCTTTCAGGAAACATTCTACACAGGACACCCAAAGCAAGTTAGTAAGAGTTCAGCTAATTTCCTTACTATTAGACCCTAGAGGACTATAACTCTTGGTTCAGAAAAAAGAAAAAACTATCCATATAGTCAGAACATAGTCAGATATTTAACTGGGCTTTTCCCTGGAAAATGTCCATATTCTTGGTAAAATATATATACTGGCGGTTAGGAGTTAGGGCATATCAAATATTTTACAAAGTAAGAATTACTACCATTTTTCTACTCAAGTAGGAGTTTATCTATGGAAGAATAGTGGTGGCTAGTACAAATGAGCCTTGCCTTTTGTGAGATACTAAATCTTTTCTATCCTCTCAATATTGATACCGAAAGTTTTATGCAAGTCTTTCAGCCACAAACTCACTGGTTCTGCTCATCATTTCTGAAAATTCTGTACTGAACAAGAATCATTTAACCTATGCAAAGAAGCAGCAATGTAAACATGGATTTTGCCTGCTTGAGCAGGAAGGTTGGACTAGATGATCTCTAGAGGTCCCTTCCAACCTTGAATATTCTGTGATTCTGTGATTTAATTGCCTTAGTGTAACATGGGCATCCTAAAACAGGGATTGAGTCAAACTTTGCAAGGATTACTTTTATATACATACTCAGAGAATAAAAYGTGACATTATAAGGCATATATACCTCTCCCCTCTTCTCCAGTCTTTCCTGAACATTAGAGGCAAGGGAAAAGGTTGTAGGGAAGGCATCAAGCMGAGCAGCTTGGACAGTGTCAAACGTGTTCTTGCCAAACAAGAACTCAGTCTCATTCATTAGCCAGGATGTATCAAAGGGAATCAAAAGCACAGAGTTTAAAACTGACAGGCTAATTCAAGTGATCATTGAAAAATAATATTCCAAACCATGATTTGGGCTGATAAAGATAAGCAAGATAAAGCAGTCAAGCAGCTTTGCAACCTTTGCTGCAGTATTCCCCTGGAACTGATTTGAGATTTGWAAGTAACTTTTTTTATATATACATATTTTCCTTATTTTTACAGTTTATACAGCTTCTGGGTTTATTACTTTAGTAAGGCCCGTTCACTCACGTGGAGAAGGCCTTAATGTTCTGGAATTACAAGAAGGCTCTTCACCTTATTTGGTGTCCACAGAGGGAAAATTCTTGAGCAGCTAAAAAGAAAGTTAGCAAGAGGCTGGCTTGCTGTGACTGCTGACATTTATCAGTTATTAGTCATTAGTCGAAACCAATAATGATGGGCAGTCAAGCATAATGCTTCTTGTCTTTGTTTTCAGCAAYGATAAATTGCTGCTTGCTGCCAAACAGTGCCTCAAATGGAGAAAAGTACTTAAACTTGCTTCAGATGAGCAACTGGGTGCATGCCAAATTGTACATGAACAGTCATATGCATGTTCCTGCACAGCAGGATGTGATCAAACTATTCAAAGCTGTAAAACCAGGTTTGCTTGCCAGTTATGTTATTGCTTCAAGATCAGGGTATTAGAGGTGACACTTCACTGGCCACAGAAACAGTGCTTTTCTTTGGAAAAGCAATCTACACCTTTAATATTTAAAATTTTGTAAAGTAACAGACTTACCAATTACAAAACATCTACAAATTTAAAAACAGGGCTGAAAACATATCGAACATTTGAACCCTGTGAACTATAAGCCATGCTACTATTTAGTTTCTTTAAAATCACTTCCTTCAAACTGTACCAATTAAAGGGTCACTTTCTTTACTAATATAGTAGAAAAGTTATTTCAACGACTTACTCAAGTCTCCAGTTTTGGCTGCCAACCCTTTAATCATATTAACATTCCTGTCCGTAAGGTGTGATGGGCGGTTGCCTGATTGAGCCATTGCACTGCATTGCCTCCTGCTGGAAACCATCYTCTTTCAAGTATGTTATGAAGATCACATAATGCAGCTATGGCCCTATTTAATCTCTCGTTTTCAATCTCACTAATTTGACAAACATTTTGCTCAGCATTCCTTTGCTCAAGCAAGGAAYACTTTTGAGCAGACAGAACAGTATTACAATTCACTGGAAGAGTTTTTATTTTTTTTTCCCTCCCCTCATTAAGACAAAACTTAATAATACAGACAATAAGCTGAGTTTTTATTTCTCATGACAGTCAATTTCTTACTCTGCTTCCTCTTCAGAGATCAGTCATAAAACAGAAACAAGTTCCCCAGTATAGCACAATATCTGTTCACTAACAAATATATCTTGGCAAATATAACCAAACAGTTGAGTTTGTTTTTTTAAGGGAGTTGGTACAGGAGAAGATGGATGTCAATGTTTAGCCATGCTTTAGTTGTTTGTTTTCTATTCACTTGAAAATACATACTAAAAGTAGTATCAAATATTTGAGTTTATACCATTTTATTTGTTTTCACACATACAAAAAGTAGTTTGCATATTTGCTCAGCAATGTAGTGGATGATCTAAGATTACATACACATGTGCAGCTCAGTACAGTGATAATAGTGCCTTGAGCTGCTCCAAATAAGACACGATATTCACAAGTCAAATACCAAAAAAGATGTAGAGGGACTTAGTATCAGAAAGAACTTATTCATACATTTCATGGATATGGACAGTGCTTTTTATCTTTTCAAGTATAATAAAAAGAGTTGTAGCTCTAGAGTTAGCCGAGTTAGAGCTGTAAAGAATTCTGTATTATTGTTTATAGCAAAAAAAAAAAAACCCATAAAATCCTACAAGGTACACCCCTAAACCTGAGTGCTAGCTGTATTCATTGTGCTTAACTGCCAACTACCAGGTTACTGTAAAGAAAACCGTAAGCTAACAGAYGAACGCACTCCGTACAAGCCCTTCTTTACCACATAATCAATTCYACAAGAGCGTTGCCTCTGTGGGCCACCCGAACAGAATTGCTGTCCCAGCACTGTACAAGAGCTAGCAGAATCAGTTTTTACAAAATGCATCATGAAGCATTTAGCTTCCACTGCCCCGTGACCTCTGAACTTCTAAAATGCCATTCTCCAGAGTCAGCAACAGCCTCTTATGGAGTACTCCACTTCAGCTTTGTCTCACCCTATTCTTACCAAGGCCCCCTCATTATTTGATGTCACCTCCCATGAAAAGAGAAAGATTTTAACTTGCAAATGTTATGAATACCTGAGGCTGCCTTGGATGGAACTTCTAATAATTTACATTTGTTATGCTAAGCATATACATCCCCTGAATTATATCCAGCCCCTTTGTGGTCTAACGTAGGAATCCCTCTCCTATTGTTCTTGCTGTTAGCGCTGTAATAACTACTGCTATTGCAATGTTAACAAAAGACTACTAATAATTCAAGCATGGTACGAATTCCCAAGGAATCATCCTGTGAGAAATGCAGGTTGAAATGGTAGCTTCAGTTCCAAGGATCTGTTTTATGGATTCAATAGCCACAGCCATGAAAGCATCACAGTTATGGAAACACAATGCAAGCTCGATAGGGTCCCACTATTAATAATTAGTTTAAAATAATTACATTTTACAATYAGTATCAATCAGAGCAGTCCAACGTAATACCAAATGCTGATAAAAGAAATCTTATTTGAGGGGGAGTGGGAGGAGGTTAATACTTTATTCATTTATTTTTAACTCTATCTTGACATTGTTACTTGACACCATCTGTGCATTTTTTGACACTAAAAGTGGCTATGCTGGCTGTGGCATTAGAACCATTATATAAAACATTGATCTTTTATCAATTTCCATACCAATTACTTGGAAAAAACAACTTCTACACATATGTCTTTAAACTACGCTGTAAGTGGATAGCTTAAAAATAAACCCAATTAAAATATACATATAATGCCCACAACAATATTCAGAAACTTAGCAAACTTTTATGGTCCAAGTATGTCTGAAAATATACTTCGACACTGAAGCAAAAAAATGATAAAACTCGAATATATCAAAAGACCCTTCTCCTTTGCTGAAAGCTTTTCTCTTACAAGCAGCCCAATTTTCAAGTGTCCTGTTCAAAGAAGAAATTTGGTCAAAATTTTCAAATAAAGAGCAATAACTTTTGGCAGGACTGTTGGATGTTCACCAGTAACTAGAATGGTTATCATTATTATAAAAAACAAAAGAAAGAGCAGTGTGAAAAGATGAAGTTTTAACATTAACACTCTTTGCAGTCGTTAAATGCGTTAACTATTTTCAGTACCAAGCAAAAAAGGTGAAAGGAGGATTGATCATAAAAACGATGATTGCAAAAAGGTAAAAATTTCAGGGTGTGAAAAGRGGATTCTTTTACCAGGTGACTTCTTGACACAATATAAATTCAACCAGAATTTAAATTTAACACAATTTTTTTGGGGTGTGGGCAATCTTGGATATTTACATTGAGGGGAGATTTGTATTTTCTATTTTGAAGCAACAGACAGATGAAACTTCTTGCCTGGGATGGACGCATAAGGAGTCTCACCCAGTCTAAATCAAGTTCTATATTCCCTGTCCACTCTGCTTCTTCCTACAGCTCATTACTATGTAGTTAAATCCATTTTTTTCAGAAGGCAAAATCAGGAAGAAAGAAAACTGTGAAGAGAACCTCAGAAGAACTCTGCTGTGGGACAGAAGCACCAAGGAGACTCTCTCAATGATGAGAATGAGAAGAGTATTCTCCTGGGAAAATAAAGTTAAGGGAATCRGTGATCTGAGTAGCAAAAGGCCTTCAGCTTCTAGTAGCCCATGTAGCAGAGGCATGGCACACTGAAAATCAAGGCTCACATGCCGATTTTCACTTCCTGAACATAAAGTAACCAAGAGAAGAACTGTTTAGTTTGCTGCATGCAGTCTTATCTCCCTTTAATGCATATTTCTGCCACTTATAATTTTAACCCTTTGCAACTCCTTGAGATCCAGTTTGCTGTAGTCCAATGCTTTACAGAACTAGGACATCCTGCAAAACAGAGCCCTTTGTAGCTTTTTGCTTTGTTCAGTATACTTAAAGCTATTTGCTTTCAAAAAGGCAGACAGTGATTGTGTGCAAAAAACAAAAACCTGCTTGTGAAATATATTTAAAATATTTTAATGGGCATTCCTATCACRCAGAAAGGATAGCTCAATCAACAGCCACTTGCCAAAAGGGAAAAGGAAAAAGAAGAAAAAAGAAATTCTATATTGAGCGATTATATACTCGTAGAGACTTACTTGAGACAAAGCAGCATCACGTTGCTCTATCACTGCATTCATTTCTTCAGCTACTATTTTCTTTTTACGTTCTTTGGTCCTGTGTATTCGATTCAGAATTATAGCTCCATTCTTCAGTATATCTATGCCAGTGTCTGCATTGTTTATTCTGTTCAGTAATTCCTGTAATGTCTACCAACAGCATTATATGTTAGTCAGACATGAAGTTTTAATATATTTTATTTAATATAGGGTTTTAATTAATAGGCACATGTGAATTGTAAATTGACTGAGTGAAGTTATTGAATTTTCATATTGCAGCAAAGATGTACATTATTAGTGTGTCAATTCTTCTTTTTCCCACATCTTAGTTCTTGAAACCCACTCAATTGAACTTAAGCCTCTAAGATATAAGACTGACATCAAGAAATCTCCTCAGAGAATGGCTTACCATGTCATTTTCTTCAGGGTTAATATTTTCTAGCCTAGAAAAAAGGGACACAGAAAGCCTGATCAGTAGCATTTCCTTAGTGCAGCAAAATGAGTTCGCTTTTTAAATCTTTAGAACCTCAAGTAATTTCATTCTACTAGTCTTTAGAGTCAACCATGACACTGAACATATTAAAGTGCCACCTGCTCGACTCCATCTTTCAATAATGCTCCATATCTTCAGCACTGACTTCAGACTGTTAAGTTATTAATGTTTACTGCTATATATGACTACAAGGATCAATTGTTCATATGTGCTTAGATGAAGAAAGTTCCCCAGTGATAGAAGTGACTGATGCTTTTATTTTATTTATTTCTGGACTTACAACTTCTGCTTGACGTTGTGTTTTGTTTTTACTGCACCCCAAATGAAACAGGACAGGACTTTAAAAAGAAAACAAAAACAAACATTCTCTACAAAAGTCATTTGCCATCTTCCCCTGCCAAAAGGAGGAAAAACAAGTAGTTAAAATTTCCTTTGAAATATTCTACTATAATATCTTAAATAAAATAACACATTAAGCCATTTCTCTGCCAGGCCATCTTTTAATTCTGCCTGCATTTCCCCACCTTTATTTCAAGCAAACTTGTTCTTAGCTGTTAAATATAAAGATGATGTGAGGAATTAAGCCATATGCAATTGAACACCATCTGGGTAAAAGCAGCGATATAGTGATATAGCACAAACCCCTAATAAATGGGTACACATTTTATTTTACCAAAGCTATATGTGCAGTATATTATTTAACATTTATGTTCATTTTAAAATGGAAGRGACCTCTTCAGTATTTTTAATATGTGTATTTAAGCCTATTAGAGGGTTACAACTCTACTCCACGCTAATTAACAGCGACATTTATTAAAAGCAAGCCTGTGACAGATTAGTATATAATGTTTTAAAGGATAGCAGTAATTAAATAGCATCACAACTTATTCAGTGCTGAGAGYCACTGCTCTAAAGCCAAGATTTAAGCCGGCACACATTGCACAGTGCTTGATAGCACACTAACATTTCACCTTGAAGTGTCAGTTACTGGTCCATAYGGCATAGTAAATCAGCCTATATAGACACCGATCCTTTCAATCCAAAAGAAATACCAACAACGTATTACCAGCATACAGTGGTTGGCATATTTACAGGGAGCTTGCAAGCACTACCTGCTTCCAACATATCCAGTCACCATTAGATCTAATAAAGTAAGAGCTAACTTCTGCTCGGTCTGACTCACATTCATACAGTAGCACAAACCRAAAACCAAGACATTTGAGTTCAGATTCTCCCATCTGAACTGGTTCCCTGTAGAGTTCCTGCTTTAGAAGCAGAGCTTATTCTGCTCTGCTCTGAAACCCACTTGTCATGGAACTTAATAGGGGTCTCTGCCTAGTCTGTCTGTATACAGTGAAGTACATTTCTTAAACTGGCTTGGTTTGCAGTTAAGGATGCAACTTAAGGTTGGCAGGCTTAACCAGAGGATTTCTCCCCTGCTAAAAGCAGGGTCAACCAAAGTGGGTCAAAAGAATACCTCAGCTAATCATCCGACCGAGCGGCGTGGGCAAAGAGGGAGAAAATGGGAAAAGGAAAAAAGGGCAGGAGCTTAYACTGTACGCCCTCCTCCTGTCACAAGACTTCCATCTATAGGCACACACACACTACCTAAAATCACAGTATTTTTTTTTTTAAATACACATTTGCCCGGTTCTTCTCGCTGCGCTGTGCACAGGCTGTCAGTTCTCTCATGAACCGAAGCAGCAGTAAGCAAGGATGCCTTTTTCTTCTATTTTTACACTTTTTGCTTAAGTACCCCCTAGGGGTGACAGGATTGAGTTTCGGCTGTTACAGCTGAACAGTGACACCAGAACTGCTCTAGCAGCGAATTTAAAGGAAGCTTTAGAGCACTCTGTGAAGGCTGGCAGGCTGCCTAACGCTGCCCTCTTCTAAAAAATCTCAGACTGGAACAAGTCCAAGCAGATGGGGGAAGTTCCTTGGGTTGTAAAACCTGACAAGGGTGGCAAAAGTAGCCAATGGACTTTACAAAGAGCTGCCCTATGTGCTCCACTTGACGTTCTCTGAGGTGAGAGAGAGTGACTGCCAACAACCAGCACCAGGAAGGAAATAATGGTGAGTGAGTTTCCAGGTCCAAGATTCCAGAACAAAGCCAAAAACTACATAAAATAATTTAAGTTCCTCATGGTTCATCCCATCACCTCTGCTGCTTCCAAAGGATTAGTAGAGAGGTGAGATGGACTCTGGGGAGAGAAAATGGAAAAAAAAAAAAAAAGAAAAAAAGAAGAAAAAAAGAAGAATGCAACAGCCACAGTATAAAACTATTTACAATAGATAGTCTGAGATAACAGCACCCAGTTTTTCTCCTAGAGTTCCCTCTCCTTCTGAAAGGGTGACAGATTGACTTAAAGCTGAACAGCGAGACAAATTCAAGTGGTAAATTAGAGGTGAGATTTCAGAGTCCCTCTACTTTTACAAATACTGTAGRTGTCAACTAATCTTTAAGCACCTCAAATTCACTCATCTTGAGAGAATAGCATCAGGGTATTAGACCTCATTACAAAACATGAGGAAAAAATRCACAAGTGGGTCAAAGCAATAATAATTGCTATTCTTGGAGTGACAGCAATAAGATATGATGCCTCAGCTCCTCCAGTGCTCTTGTACCTTTACCACCCCAGGGAGTTACCAACTACCCTCTTGAGATTCCCTGTGCCAATGCATCCAGTTGCCTTCTGCAGYGACATTCCTTTGAAGGAGGGAACATGCATTTTTCCCGAGAAAAGGAGACTTTCTATCTCTTCTCATCCTTTTGCTTAGAATAGAGTTGACCTTTTAACATGTCCAAAGCACAGAAAGACTTGAAAGGAAAACAAGCAATGCCTGATTCATATGTATCAAGACCACAGTAAGCCCATGGGTTGTGTCTGTGGATTCCACTGCAGCGATTGCACCAAAATGCCTATCACATGCTAATTGGCCTGCAGTTTCATCCAGAAACACACAAAAAAATTGATTATGTCTGTCAGAAAGAATAATCTGCTGCAGAACCGAAGACCTAAGGTTTATGCCCACAGCTAATGCAAATAGTCTTATTTGATGTTTGGAACCACATAGAGCTTTCTGGGTTTCTTCACTCTCAAAACACACAAACTAGAAGAGTGACTGAAAAAACTGGAAACASTAGAGAGATAAGGTGGCAATTATGATGCCCTTTACAGAAATATAAACCATTTTTGCACATTTCCTCAGATAGGATCCCTCAAAACAAAAAAATCAGATGTATTTATACACCTACAATGGACTCTGTAGGGCATTACCTCTGGCAAATTGTGCATTAAGCTTGGTAGGCCTGAATTCTCCTAAACTTGCCTTTAAGTAATACAGGTTGTGATAAATTTCAACATGCAAATTCCACAGAGTAAAGGTGCACAAACTATCTGCATAGGTACAGAAATTTAGTTGGAAAACATTCTATGGAGCAGTCTAAATACATATCCCAGAGAAAAAGTGTTTTTACTAGAATTACTTAAAAACCAATTGCTTGGCATTTAGGTGAATAATAACTGCATGTGTTCAGTTTCTACTAAGAGAAGCTTGCCTGTATTAYACGATCTATGAAATTTCAGCAGAATTAAATCCCATTAAAATGTGGTAGAATATTTAAGCCATTCTGAAAAACAGAATCATTCAAAGACGTAAGAGATTGTGGCTGATAGCACCTTCTCTCAGTACCTCACTTTTTTTTGTTGTTGGGGTTTTTTTTTTTTTTTTTTTTTTTTTTAAAACCCAAAGTGACACATGATCCAAAGTTTTGATTTTAAGGAGGTAGCAATTTGATCATAACTCATATGGGAGAGTCACCTATATAAAGAGAACTGTAGCTTTAAGGCTACCTATATACTAAAGCGATAAAAGAAACTGGTTTTGATATTCCTTTGATCTAACTTTACCACAGCTTAACAGTTCAGTTATATATAAAATGGCCTGTTTTTGCCTTCCTRTGCTAACACAATAAAATAACAATTTTCAAAAAGTTGCCTTCTTGCCTTACAAACTGCTCTAGCACTAAAGATAAAGAGGAAAACATATTTCTACTATGTCACCCACATAATTAGAAATTTTGCTGAAGGAAATGTCTGGTGGGCTCAAAGACTCGATTGATTTCCTATATAGTGCAACTTCTGACTGACATCCTGGTACTCCATGTCAAAAGATGCCCATTTCAAATGTCACATTCCCCTGATTTATCCCTGAATAAATCAATGACAAAGCTTTTATTTATTTATTTGTCTAGGTAATCAGTCATTCACCTTGCTCTCAGTCACCTGAGAAAAATAGCATCTCACATGCTTCCTRAAAATAAAAACTAATCAGGAGTACACTAATACCAGTACTAGCTTAGTAATTCATCACAGAGAAGTTTATATTAAGAATTACAACATAACTGTTACTGAGAAGTTCATGAAAGTCAAGCTCTGACACACCAATGTTTCTGCACTGAGCAGGAAGCGCATACTTACTCTTTGAGTGACTGTTCTAAATGCCGCACTCGTAGAAATGCTTCATCTCTCTCTTCATTAGCTAATCTAAGCCTTGCCATGACAGCCTCATCACGTTCTCGTTGAGCAGAATAAACTTCTTCCACCAGAGCTGCAAAATAACCAGAATGTTGACCAAATAACCATTTTGACAGGGAAAGACAAGATTACATTTTAGGTACACCTTATGTAGACCTTTGTTATCATCTCCTATTAAAAAAAAAAATCAACATTTTTCCCTTGACCTTAGATCCAATCCTCTAGATAAAGTTCATAAAGTTTACACTGCTCTTTAGAAACAACRTTAACTTGCCACTGACTGCTATAAGTTCAGGAATGAAAATAACACTAAATGTTTTCAAATTCAAGCCTGCATAATGACACAGGGCAAAAAAGTGTTCTGCTTTGAATACTTATTTCATAGAAAAGTAATTTTTAAATCTCAGAATCATATGAGATGCTATTAGGTTTCTTTTTCTACAGTATGCAGAATTAAGAGTATTGAACCACTGAAGTGAATTCTATCATCGCACTGCTTCCATCACACTAGCTCACCCTAACATTTTCACGGTATGTCTATCTCTAGAATCACAAGAGTTGCAAAGCTGGCATCTCCCTTTCACTGTCAAAGCCTTTACTTTATTGAGTAATTTACTGTTATGTTATCTGTTACAGCATACCTTAGAGCATTAGATGCCAATAAACTAAGACTTACTGTCTATCCTTGGCAACAAACTAACACCTTCAAGCCATTCCTTATTCTGAGCTTAAATTTTCTTCTGGCAACTCCCCGTCAATATGTCTAACACCACCCCTGGAACATTGCCAGAATCTTTACCTCAACCCTACCTCTGCTAAAATCTTTATTCATACTTTCATTATTTCCCTCTCTAATACTATAAATCTCTCCTCATAGTCATCATAAAGCCTACAGTCAAAACTTCTAGGACTTCCAGGATGCTACAGGGAGTCTGCTGTCATTCCAAGACAGAGGACTGTTTCTAGCATCCTCTCTGATTGTTACAGGCACCTCCAAAAATTAAGCTAAGAGGGAAGTCTACAGGGTCTCCTAAAACCAACCTCCAGACTCTACTAAATATGGGCAATTTTTACCATTCCTTTAAAAGTTCTTTTGTAACAAACTATTACTGTTAAGCTTATTCCTTCAAAATCTGCCCTTCTCTGAGCTACTGGAAAAGCCATTAAGAGCTCAAAAAAAAATGCTTCCTGTTGGCTCTAGCCTAGAGCCTATATTCCTGTTCTTTCTGTAAGCTGACAACAGCTTCATTGCCTTAAGAGATTAGTTTTCTCTATTCCACCTGTATAAAAACTCCACAGAAGTTGCTCTATGTAATACAGTATATAGGATTATGGTTCTTCACAGGAATGGAATAATATAAATGTAGCAGCATATTTTGGTTTTAACTTTCTGGCTGGTACAGTTCATCAATACTGAAAGTGAGGGAAAGGAAATGCAGAATGCAGCAAGTTTCAGAAGAGTGAACATGCAGCTCTGATAAGCAAGGATATTAGATGAAAGAGAAGATGAAGAGAAAGGAATCTGGAAACAAATTGGAAAGATGCTCAAGGTAGGAATGCAACCCTCTTGTTAATCCGGGAAAAGACAGTTATTGAGGAGTAAGGAATAATTTTTTTTTTCATATCTCCCAGAAGGGCTAAAATTTGCAACAATAAAAACAGACTGTACAAAAGAAGATAAAGAAAAATTACACGGTTTTGCCAGGGGTTCAGTCCTGTGTGTAGGTCTGTCACAAATATCTGCAGAGGAGCTGCAAACCTCGTATTCAGCCTAGAGATGTAAGAATTGTGCACCCACAAGAAAATAAACTAAACTCAAAGACCATTTTAGTTCTCTCTTATTTGAATACGTTTCACAAGAATAGGTTTTTTTTTTTTCCTCCTTACAGATCTATTTGCAACAAGAAAGCATAGCTTAATAAAGAACAGAAAAATTAAGGCATGAGTACAGCAGCTGCAGGGACGTAAACAGAAAATTTGGTAAGCAGCACTTGCAGAAGATGAATCCAGTATCTGTTAAGATGAGTAGCTTGAAAAGAGCAAAAAGGAACAAGTTGTACTAGGAAAGGAGACTTGTTGAGATCTGCATTGGTGCCTTGTTCAATAGCGTCAAGAGCAGAGAAACTCAGCACTGACTGTGCAAACTACAGAGAAACAAGTGTGTTCCYGTAGACATGAAATACACACAAAGTGTAATTATGTATAGTAATTGTTGCCTGGCTCTACCTTAAAGTATTTGTTTACTAAAGGCTAAAGGCTTTTTTTTCTCCTCTCTAGTAACTGTCAATTTATGTAGGATCATGYCAGAGACACAGCACAGAGAACCTTTATGCTTTCCATTGTTTCAGTGAGGCTGCAAGTAGAAGTACTTYGTGTTTTTCATAATGAAAACTATTCCCGAAATGAATAAAAACTACATAGATGTCTACAATAATGACAAATATGGCAAAAATTACTGTTCAGTAGGTGACATCCTCTGGCTGCTAGAATGGATGGATGCTGTGTCTACATGTATACTTAGGGACTTAGGACTATGCTATATCATAACTTAATTCCCTCTCTAAATAACTATGCCCAATAGTAATAATATACTGTTTTTTTAAACCAAACTCTTTCTTGCATGTATTGAAACCAAAGYGTCATGCATAAAGCAGGAAAAAAGCATTCAGAGAAAAATAATTTGAGTGACCTAAAAATCCTGCTTATCTGTAATGTAATCACCCCTGATAGGAGTTGAGAGGCTGATTGCCTTGAACAGTGAACCTTGCCCTCCCTCCCTCCCCTCAAAGATCCATTACAAAACACTGTTTCCTAATCAATGGTTATGGAAAGTAACTTGAGCAACTCTATCCCTCCCACTCCCCCACTTACTCTTTCATTAAACTATAATAATAAACTTTCATTCAACATGTCCCAATGACCAGATGCAGCAATTATATTAATAAATTTGAACAGCTCCACATCAGTTATGGTTGAKTGTTTGGGGKTTTTTTTTATTTGTTTGTTTTYTGTTTATATTAAAACAGATTAGGAAGACGACTGCATAAAAATATAAGACAAAAACATAAGGYAATCCAATTTTTAAAAGGCCCAAAACAGAAAAAGTGGTACAGTTCAACACTGTGCAGCAATACACAGGAGTAACCTGTGGGAGCGACCATAAGAAATAATAGTAATATTTTTTTCACTAGTTACTGAAACATATACATCTCTGCACTGCAATACAGCAGCACAACAAAACATTTTATATCATCTGCAGATACGTATGTGAAGTATAACATGTCTAATAAAACATGTGTAGAGAAATGAACAAAAAATTATCTATATTAAAGTAATAAATACCCAGGTCATCATCCCTGTGCTTCTTAAAAATGTTGATATTCTTAAAAATGAAAAGACAGTAAGAAATCAGGCTCTTAATTTCCATTCAAGGTATGGCACATCCTGCATGCCACTAGTGCGGTACCAGAACACTGACTTCATGCTCGAGTCAATGAAAATGCAATCCAGCTACTTAGTCACCAACTGCTCTGGTCAACACCACGAGGTTTTTCTTGGAGACCTTCCAATGGGGTGCCAACCAACCCTATCCTGGTTTATCCTGAGTCTTGACCGACAAGAAAATGGAAATTTTTATAGTACTTATGCTTCAAGCAAGAAAGCAACACCCAAAATTGAAGTATGAATAGTCAGATATTAAGTTGAAATTGTGTTATGTAGTAAATCATACATCTATGACAGGCTAGAGTTATATTTTTTCCCTATAGTGCTCAATTAAGAAAAGAATGATTTCTCCAATGCTTATAAATATTGTAATATATATAAACAAGACGTTGCTATTTAGCTGTATAAACTTTATTTGCTCTGGAATAATTTAATAACATCTTTCTCCTTGTAACTAAACCTCCTGCCTACACTGAAAGAGCTCTTTATTTTAAAAGAATCATTATGCTAAACTCATCAACTCTAAAACATTTTTAGTTTTTAGAAAAGAAAACAATTGTAAACAGAGAGCTTTTGTAAGGTAGATAGCTATTACAAAGTTCAGTTAGAAAATCAATATAGCATTTTAGCTGGAATTTGCTCATTAAACACCCACAGCTCTAATGCAAATTATGATGGAATGAATAAAGCAAATACATATGCTTCTTTCTTTTTATTAAATGTAAAACCTACTGTTAATTGCATCTGGTATGTCATATAAACTTTTCTCCTTAACTATTAAATGGAAGCTTTTACAAAAGTCATTAGAGATTCTCTTTCTTTGACTTGTATAAATTTCAATATTTGTTCAGTAAAGGTTCACAGCAGTTAAATTACAT
The DNA here is from genome assembly GCF_003342845.1 of Nothoprocta perdicaria. NCBI lineage: Eukaryota > Metazoa > Chordata > Aves > Tinamiformes > Tinamidae > Nothoprocta > Nothoprocta perdicaria. The sequence goes on along the minus strand of NW_020456087.1, from coordinate 7,889,515 downwards.
TAACAAATATTATTAGCTACTATGTAAGCCAACTAAGTAAAATACTTATATTGCAGGTAAAACAAATCATTGGGTGTTTACAATAATATTTGGATATGTCCATTTTTAAACAAGCTTATCAAATATCATGTAATTCCTAGTCAAATGGGAGAGACTCAGAGTAGATTTTTTCTTCTCAAATACTCAAATTTGTTTAGTAAGCTAATTGTTTTCTAATATGGGCAAAAGTAAATATGAAGAAGATGAACCATACTGAGTATGAGTTTACTGAGTCAAAGTAGTGTACATATTTTCTTAGTTGAACCTTATTGTTTTGGCAAACCCATCTTCTACACTTTAGCTTCCTTTAAAATACAGTAGTAGTAAGAAAGAGCGCTGAATATCCTTCCAGTTTAAACACTGGTTCATGATCCTCCAAGCAAAGACTCTTTGGGGGAAGGGAAGTAAGTTTGGTTCCCTAGGCAGGGAGGGAAAAAAGTCTATTTGCTGATTTCCTAGAGGTCATCTGCACAAACAGAAAAACTGAGTAGAAAAAGCAATAAAGAAGAAATTATTAGGACTTAAAACATCTACCTCAGCAGAAATCACTTTACATTTTTTAATGAATAAAGTTAAGGACTAAATCAGATCTTATAAAAAACCCACAGCACCACTCAATACATGGTATTACAGCACTATAACGATTGACTTTCAAGATAATTCAGTGTTATAAAAATTATACCAATACTTTTTAAAGTACTTGACACTAATAGATGTGATGAAATACTACTTTTGCTTTCAAGTACCTGAAAACAAAGCTATTCAAAAACACCAACATGAATTTTTTTCTAATTATTTTTGTTACTAACTGCAGAAACAGTAATCAGCCACTCAAAGAGATAGTTTTTTTTTTCTTTTTTTCTCTTTTTTTTAATCAGAAATGATATGTTGTCACACCACGTAAGGGTTCTGCAGTTTAAGATTTATTATTCTGGATTAGTGGCAGAACACTTAAGTGCCCTGGGATTTGCTTTGGCATTGATTCTGGTACAATCAAAGTTGTTTTAGCAGTTACTCTCACCATTACCGTAACAAAACGTACCAATAAGATGTTTTTATAAAATGGTCCCATAGCATCTCAAGTATTCCATAATTGATTGAAAATGTAATGATTCCAATATCTTTTACTGTACAACTTGACTTCTGTTTCTTATTGTTATAAAGTTCTGTCACTGCAGTAATAGTTGAATTCATGAGTGGAAAAAAAAATGCACAAAACAAAAAAAGAGAAAAAGAAGAGTTTTGAAAATGTACCATAAACGAAAAGCAAAAGCATGAAACAACTTACTTGGCCAAGCCATACCTAGAATATAAGATTTCTGCCATCTGTCAGCTGAAATTTATCCTGTTTARTTGAAGTTGTCTGCAATTTCCCACTCCTTCCCCTATCCCTCCCGCCACCCCTTCTCCCCCCCTTCCCCCCACTTATTTCTGAGGAGCAGCTAGAGGAAGGTGAGGAATTTGGGAATGTTATGGAAAAGAGATACAAAGAATACTTGATTTTTCATTTTCATCATCCCTCCCATCCTAATCCTTCATCACTCACTCTGTCTAAACACAGGAAGACTTGGAAACTCTCCTTTCCATTTGCAAATAGGCCACTAAGCTTTATTTAATCATACAGATATATACTTGATCTTCTTACAGATATACAAACATACATGCCTTTTTTAATCAATTCATTCAATTTTACCACTATTCAATTCATTCAATTTTGTCGATATTCATTCAATTTTAGAAAATAAAATTCTCTTAGACTTTTTTCCATTAGATGTAATGACTGGGCTCACAATTTTAAAATAAAAAAGACAGTCTTAGAGCCAAATAGGCTGAAAAACAGATACACTGCATTGCTATGAAAGTCTCTGAAATGTGTCATTAATCAATCTCTGTGCACACAGGTTGCAAAATGCAGATAATCCCTGGAAACATTCAAAGTCCTCATAACAGCTCACATTCACATTAAAGGCAAACTATCATGAGGTAAAGGGCTGACCATTGACTTAAAAATAGTGCTGAAATATTCTATTATGAAACAGACAACTTGAGTTCTTTGCTCATTTTTGAAAATTACCATCCCTTTTTCAGTGATGACATATAATTGAAAAATAAAAGCAAAATAGTGAGAGAGATCACAAGCTGTTTAATAGTTTTGATCAGTCTGCAGTAGGAATTATAGACTACAAGTTATTTGCATCTAAATGTGACTTTATAGATAAAGCATTCTGAACAAACACTGATAAAACACCACTGCACTTCTTTATGGCTTTGTGTTTGTTATACATATTTAGAGTGGAACATTCATCCACTTCTACATTTCCAATGCTATTAACACAGTGTTTTGATTAATAGGCTAAAATTGCTATGTATAGGGTTTTCCTTGTGTACTCAGATCCAATTTGCATTAAAAAACATAAAGTGAGGGACAAAAGGGGGAGACTATTATAAAAAGACCTTAAGCTGGTTTTTGTGAAAGTTATTGCCTGAACACCAYGGATGACTTCAATATTTAAATATTAACACTTTTTCCAGTGACTAAATGGTTGATGACTGAAATATCACCATAGGAGAAGAACTATGCAAGTGATAAGTGTTATATTAAAGTTTGCATGGTTCAACTTGACAGGTAAACAAAACTTTGTTACTCCCTGCCCAATCACAAACACACACAAAGAAGATATCCTTATTTTTGTCTAGTCCTCCCCTTACTTCTGTCTCCCATCTCCTCACCATGCACATACACAAAGGAAAAAGAAATGGCCCAACTTGCCACATAACACACAGAAGACGCCACTTGTTTTTACCTATAACTTCCACCCATAAACAACTCAATGATCTACATTTTGAAATTATTCCAGCCCATCATATATTACATGTCAAAGAGCTGCATTCTACTTTTTGACACTCTATCATCATAGCAATCTGGAAGTAAAATACATAAACTTAAGCTGTCAAAAATTAGGTAAGAAAATTTTTAATCACACTCCCCAACATTTTTTCCCCTTGGTTTAAACATATCATCTGCCTTCCTATACAGAGGATTAAAATTTTATAGTTATTTCAAAAATTTTGCTATTGATCAGGACACYACTGTAAAAAAATTTTAGATGGCAGATTTATATAACAAAACATTATACAGGTGAAAAAATGAGAATTATGTAGACTACACATACAAATGAAGCACACACATAAAACTGAGCTAGTGAGTATATGCATTACTTATTTAAACTGTAAATTATCATTCATATTTACGTTTATAAACACAAGTGTTGGGAATGACTGAGTTCTGGCTAAAGCCCAATATTGGCCTTATTTCAGTTTAATTGGAAGAGGATCTTGAATTCATCTTCTCCATGAGATATCAGGAACCTGGATTTCTGTTTGTACCAAAGGTTAATAAGAAATGTGTCTGCAAAAGTCAAACAGCATTAAATACCAAAAAACTGATTATTATTCCACAGGAGTTGCTCTGTCATTCATAATCTCTCCATGCTCCAACCTTCCACAGCTAATCTTTAATAGATGACATRCAAGAAGAAAAATAACATCTAAAGTGAGCTTTAAAAAAAAAGAGAAATACTTTTCCTTGGCACTGAAAGTTATTGCCACCCGCCGTTAATTACCAGCAAGATTACTTACTTCCTCTTGCTTTATGGGATGTTAAATCAAACTTTAACTCTAAGCTAACAGACACTTGTATATTTGTTTTCTTTTTTGCTACTCAAACTATTGCATATGCAGTCCGTATTTATTTTTCAAGCTAATTCAGGAAACGTTAAATAACATTCATGTACAACTCCACACCACATTTGAGAATTCAAAAATGTCACAAGTGTTAATTGCCCATGTTCCTGTATGAATACACTGAAAAAAAAAGTACTCATAGTAGTTTTATTGCCGAGAGACTGAAAGCTGTGTAATAGGTACAAGAGTATTATAAACGTTACTTTCTGCCACCCCACATTTCAGATCTTTACCCTGGTCTCTTGGGGAGCATCCGTTTTACACTAACCCAGTTGTCAGCCAGGGGCAACACCCATCCAGTCTGGCAGAGCTGGCATCAAGCTACTTCCTGCCAAAACGATCCTGATGAAAAACTTCCTTCAAAATTATTCTTTGTCCCTGCATATAACAGTGTAAAGGCAACACAAGTACACTAAGMGCTGAGGTTTTGTCATCAGATCTGGAGTATTTGTTACTCTAAGAGTGGTAGTAACTACTAGAAGTTGAGGGCCCCAAGCCTACATGGCTATGTTCTACCATCTATTTCCTCTAAAAACTTCTATGTACTGCTGCATAATTTCTTCTGTAAGGTAAAAATCAAGTTATTCATTATGTTCGCTGTTTTTTTTTTTTTGTCCTTTTAAATGCTTGCTCCTTTGCAGTGCCTCCCATCTTTACTTTTCAGTCTGTCTTTAGAGAATGAGTTCCTTCTCCCTTTCCTCTCATGCAGAAGCACCTCCTCTTTTTGGCATCTGAAATTGCTTCTTTCACAATTCGGCATTTCAATATTTATTTTTCCATCCTCCATGCCATGTTCACAAAAGGTGCTCTTGTTTCTTCTTTTTGTTATCTTAGCTCTAGCTCTTTTATGATTTGCTCTTCCCCTTATTTCCTAAGTGCTTTCTCCTCCCCTTTTTCTTTTCCTCATGATGGGAAGTGAAACTAATGGCACCCTCTGACAACTTTGGCTTACATGAGAGAAAATCTAATAGAAGAACAGGGAAGAAACCACAAGACCTGCAACATGTGGAAACTGTGATCACTGCTAGCAGCCTCCACGGTTAAGAGCCTGTAACCAAAACAGCAAATTCCTTCTTTCTCCTTACTTCAATTACCTGACACAGAGTCAGGGACCCAAAGCGCTGCTAAGATCCATTTTGTAGTCTAGTATAAATGAAATGTGAAGACAGGCTGAAAAGAAGTTTTTCTAATACAGGTATTATTAAATTCCTCTTACATCAGGTCTCTTTCGTTTGCCTTATTCATGAATTATGCCTCATGATTTATTTCAGAAACTTGCATTTTTCCTCCACACTTCCTGAACAAAATAAAAACAATAAGACAACAAGCTTTGCTTATTTGCTCCTGAGGCCTGGGGCAGTTCCAATTATAAAGTGGCCTTTCCTCTTCAGCTTTCCTGTTCTTGCCATATGAGTTGCTTATATTCCCTCAGTTAGAGGGTTATATTTTAAAACAGAATTGTAATATCCCTCAAAGCAGATAACATTTTTATGGTAAACCTGTCTGATTTTTTTACAATATAATTTTGTACAGTCATTTTCTTATCAGAAAGTCAGTACTAAGTAATAATAAAAATGCAAACACCCATATTTACAAGCTTCASTCTGCCATGTGTTATACACTGTAGTAATTAAACATTAACCAGCACATGAAATCATACTGGCATGTTCTCCTTTCCTCAAAGGACTTAATACAAGGAGGACAAATTTCTCCTAAATATAAAAAGTCCTTTTGGTTGCCCATCAGAACTCCCCAACGCTTTTAATGTCAGAGATGAAGAGATATCCACAAATTCAGTATGGTAAACATCATTCTAGATTTCAGAATGTTTAATCAAGCTTTTAAAGATTCTTAGAACTGTGAAAACAGGAAGCAAAACAATCATGAGATATTAACGATAATATTTAAGCTGTTTACAGAAAGTGAGGAGCCTTTTACAGAATCCTTTAAAAGTTGGGAGAAAGGGTACTTCCTGAACTAGCAAATATGKGGAAAAAAGTGTTCTTCTGAAAGGTCAGCCTTGTTACAAGTTCAAATTCTGATTAAATTTGACTTTGTATGGAATAACTACRTTAAACATATCCAAATTCTTGCAAAATTATTTTGAAGAAAATATTATGCTTAGGTTATAACTGGAAAGTTTAATACCACCAGAGAAAATAGTGTACTGACTTGTACTTCAGTCCAATACGTAAAAGGCAAAACACATCGGATTGACACACATTATGTATTTTTTTTTCCATGTTTTAATGAGCAGTGGAACACCTTAATTAACACAATATTTCTGCAATATATACATAGAAGTAAAACACTGTGCAAACATCCAAGAACAAACACACAACTTGGAATTCAACCCAAACAATTTGCATAGAAGTTCAAGCTGCTTGATAATCAAGATGTAATTATGATGTTCAATGCAGCTTTTTTCTTCTAAAAATAATTTATGTAAAATGAAGAATAAAACTATACCCATGTTATACCTATTTGTTTCACAGTATCTAGTTTTTCCTTTCCCCAATGCACAGAATCTAAGAACCCTCTGCTCCAACCATAATACACACAGAATATCAAACTCCTGAGAATACAGAAGCCAACCAGCTGTTTCTTCAGCTAGAGAGCTTGTTTTTTTGCTCCTAATGACAGTTACTTCTCTCTCCTTTCAAGTATCAATATTTTGGGGACAGGTATCAATCCTATGCTTTATAGCAACCCTATCRCAGGAATTGTGTTGTCTAAAAAAATGCATTTTTACCTAGCTTACACTTTACACAGATAAGAACAAACCATAAGTTGGATTTATAAAAGTGCTCTTAATATTTCTGAAACACTTGGAAAAAAATTGATCATATTTTCATCCAATAGAAGCATGATGGGGACAATCACTGGTTAACAGAAACACCAGCTTGCAAAGATTCCTGAAACTGAAGATCACAAACTAATTGTTTCCATTCTTGCATTATCTGAAAAATATATGAGTTTTTATAATATATGAAATATATTTTAATATATGAGACAAATTAAAGCACCAATTTATTTTCAACTATAAAGCCCCTCATTTGGGGAAGCAGTATAAACCGCATTCTCTGGAGACATATTATCAACAGATAAAAATTCATTAACTATTAGAAGAACAAATTTTAAGAAAAGTGCAGGTCTCTAGTTGAGGTGAATGTGCGACTATCTCTGTACACAGGGAGGGGGTAGCACAGCTCAGAACAAGCTAAAACAATAAGTGGTATTTGAACTGCTGGTTGAAAGGTAGAGGCACTGGTAATCATTATTTCCCCTTGTTTGTTCAGGACCTTCCAACAAAACAAACAACCTTTTTGTGATTGGATTGACATGGTGTTAACAATGCATTTAATGCCCAAATCAGTTTGAATACAGGTAAAGCTCTTGCTAATACCAGTACCAGGATGTTAAAGCCACCTATTTTCTAAGCAACTCTAAACAGCCACATAAAAAAAAAAAAAAGAAAAAAAAAAGCCAAAGCTTCCCTCCCTTCGCAAATACAGCTAACGTTCACTAGGCCACGTCATATAGCAACCGTCAACACCGTACGAGCCATGCAGCCATCTGTTAAACGCTCGCCTACTGTACCTGCAATCTTCTCTGCAATCTTGGCTTCTGTAGCTCTGTCTCGCAGTTCTAAGTCTAGTTTTATTGTCTTCAGCTCCTTCTCCTTTTCAGACAGCTCCTCTTGAAGCTGAAGGAGCAAATGGACAATGAGATTCTTATCGGATAGAAGCAGTCAATCAGCACATTAAAACATAGYAAATATTAAATAGCTCAATCTTATAAAGTATAAATAGTAAGCAATAGAAAACAAGTTCAATTAATTATATTTAAAGAAGTAAAATTTTTAAAAACAGCAACTTAGGGTTCTGTTAGACAAGCAGAAATTAAGATATTCTCTTAATATCCTCAGATACCATTAACTGTGGTCATTCTTTCTARGAAAATTCAAAATTACATGGAATGAACAATACATCCTGCTCCTCACTAGTGTCGGCATGAGTTGCATCTTGTTTTCCAAGAACACTGATATTTCAACCTGGGGTGTAAATGAACCATTTCCCATGTGCCTTGTCAGAGAGGAGTAGGAGGAGAAGGAGGAGATTCTTTCAGTTGTTGAGGCCTTGACTCGGAAATTCACTGAATTTGTTCTTAGATGGATATCTGATCTTTTCATTGAATATTCAGTGAAACTTCATAAAGAGTTTTCCTTTGGGTAGGCACATGCAACTTCTACTGATGTTATAATCAGTGCAATTGTTCAAATGGCATAGGACAATTTTCCTCCCCTCAACAAGGAAGATATATACACTATATGGAGCACATGTACAGAAGCAGAGTTTCTATTCATGAAATATTGCCCACTGTCACATTTTTTTTTTATTAGTCTTCAACAGCTGAAAAGGTTGTCATGAACTGCTTGGCCCTCTCAAGTGGAACGTAAATATGAAGTACATTCTTGAAAGTAAGTTTCAARCTACATCAAAGTTTCATCATTAAAATCATTCCGTTGTGTTAGAAACATTATATTGAAAAAGCTGAAGTCCTGTACTCGTTATATAGAAAGGACTGAAGAGATGAGATGAGCTTCAGAAGCTAAATGAATTCAAAAGGCACTCAAAATACAAACAGAGCTTTCTTCTGGCAAAGAGCTGACTTCAGAATCGAGTCCTATCTTGGCATAAGGGCCCCCAAAACTCAGGGAGATGACTCTGCTAAAGACAGAAGGCTAAAGCAGTCATGCAGAAGATGCATGCTGCTTTCAACTGAATGCACGATGGACTAAGACATCCTAAGTTAGCAGAAATAGGCAAAAACAGGTACAATTTTATTTCTCATATCATGCTAACTTAAATATGAAATAAAGTACAAAGATGGAAACAGGTATTAAATCTTGAGATTAAAAAACACATWGTGGTTTAAATGAGAATGTGTTTCTGGGACAGAGGTGACCAACCAGGGATCAGTATGAGGAGGAAATGCCCCCAAWCTGTAACTGAACTGTAACAACAAGCATTTAATAAAAAATAGGAAATAAAGCGTGGTTAAGACACAAATTTGTAAACATCTATACACCTAACCTTTTATACTAAACCATATAACTATAACTTTATATGCTGAATTGTCTCATTGTTTGCCACAGTTCATTATATTTTCAGGACTTGACCTCCAAGGAGTTCATTATTTCTTACAAGCAACATGCAGGCTTTAGAACAGGAACCTTTCCTCTCTCTCAAGCATTTAATGCCATCTCTCAAGATTTCATCTACCTCTAAGCTTAGAGACTGCATCTTTCCAACTATTCTATGAAAACATTAAATTAATGCAAAATTACTCTTTTATGAAAATATATCAACATACAAGTTTTATGAGTTACCATTGTTTTGTGTTGACTTTTATGAATTACCAATTTGCATAGCTTTGTAACATGACTGCGATTCCAGTCATTACTATGAATTAGTATTTTATTGTTAACATATTTATTATGCTACGCAACCATTGCACTGTAGACTTGGATCCAAAAGATTTTTCAAACTAATGAAAACCTTTCCAAAAATTCAGTGGGTATTCCATTTCCAAATCACATCTGGTTTCTTCAGAGATATTAAGAAAAACTCAGTACCTGCTAAGAAAATGTTTTAAAGGTGATTTGACAGCATTTCATTTGTTTTTCATCTATGATGCAGGACGTGATGTCACTAAAAAGGCCAAAGGTTGGGATGAAAGGTTTTGTAAGGCAATAAGAAAAAAAAAAAAAAAAAAGCAAATACTGTGACCTGATTATCTCAGTTTTACCTTTGTATTTTTGGCCCTTAGAGAGTCCAATTCTTTTAAGAGGAATGCAGTTTCTGTCTTTCCACCTATGCCTGCAGCATCTTTCCATGAAGCTATAAAGTTAGGGAGCATCTTTTCACTCTTTCTTCCCACAGAGCTGTTTGGAGGAGGAAGAAAAAAAAAGTTTTTCTGCCCATATGAAAAATACAAGTAATCTAAAAATTATTAAAATCCATTAATTCTGAAATAAKCTATATCTCCAAAATATTAAACAAACATAGTATGACATTAAATTTATATTCACCTGTTTTGTACCTTAGCTATGAAGCCTATAAACAAGAGATACTTACAGGAAGCAAATAAGCTTTGGCTTATCCTAGAGACACAAACTAACAAGACRAGGAAGAAATAAATGCTCAGATGTCTTTGAAGACAGGAAAAAAAATTGATTAAAAAAATAAATTCCTTAGGAAGATGGACTACTATATGTAATGAAATGAGAACTATAGACATTTCTAGACGTTTTTGTTTAGAAGTTACTTTATACAATCCAGACAGTTTTATGGTTGTTTAACTGTTCATTTAGCTTTTTTTTTTTAAAATTAAGTTGGATTTGACTTTTGAAACGGTTACAAAAATTTTGCTATTAATAGGTGCACCAACTCTTGACAACATACAACAATTATGAAGAAATTCCTTCCTGATCAAAAAAATTTAAGAAAATGAAGTGTAAGCTTCAGCAGCAATTTAACCAATGATACAAAAATTCTGTCAAAAAAAGTACACAATCTCACTTAATTTAGGAGCAAAGTAAATAGATTCATAGGTCRGAGGCAGGTAAGAAAAAGTACTTAAGTACTTGTGAAGTATTCACAGAAAAGTTAGATCACCTGAACTTCTATTTCAACTACATGCATTAATCTTCATGCCATCTGCATTTCTAAATCATATGTGGGSAAGGGGGAAAAGGAGAAAGAAAGTTCACTGCTGATGGCAGTGACTTAATTGTTTACATGTAGCTACCACTTTCTTCCATCAGTTCCCTTTTCTCCATGGCACATGGAGATTCTTTAAGAAAGGACTTAAGATGTGGACATTGTGAACAAACTGTGGTGCAACCTAAAGCACGTTAAACGTGGACAGGAGGGAGATTCACATCAAAAAACTTCTTGCTTACTGTATTGAACTATCATACTGTGGCGAAAGGGTGCATAAGTCCTTAGGCTTTGAATGCTCTCCAAAGTGAAGATATTTCATCTTTGCTGTTTAGCAAATGTCAYTTAGAGTGGTTTCAGATTGCAAGCGAGTCTTTGCAGTCTACTGCCAATAAAAGACAAATTTCAAACTCTTTGCTTTCTCATGRTCAGGAGATGCTTGCTATGAACAACTTTGAACCTACCTCATCACCTTATTTTTTTCTTCCTACTAACATCTAACAGAAAGCTTGACAAGTCACACTGATGGTATACTAAGACCATTGCCTAAAATACTAACCAACACTGACCAATTCTGCCTTAGTCTGTCTCCATCAAGAAGTCTTCTCATCTCATATTCTGATCATAAATGATTTTGGAAGGACAGGTTTTGTTTTCTGAGTTTATACAGTACCTATCACAATGAGATCTTAACCTATTTTGGGATCCTACATGCAATATTTATGCAGATGAGAGATGGTTCAACATGCTGACAGCTGTGGGAGTTTAATCTCAGTGTTGAAGACCAGCCTGATGGTCCGAGCAGCACGARTGACAGGAGGAGCAAGAGCCCTTGGCTGACCCAGCACTGGGCTGTACCTAAGCACTTGGGAATATATTTGGCTGTTAGAGTAGGATGCATTGCCCAAACAGCATATCTCAGGCTTTGATGCAGAAAAGCAACAATCCAGATGGAAAGGTCTCATGGACCATTTTCAGCCTAGCAGGTCAGCACTGGATCATACTGAAGATAATAGGAACAGGCATAGAAGCTTTATTAGACAGGTGGAGGAGTAAATTTTTCAAAAACATGTCACAAGACTCCGCATCCTGTTTTTAAAAACAACTCTTACACTCTCAAATGAAATCTGGGCTCCAGAAAAGCAAAAATCATTCTAAACTTACTCTGTTTCCATGGTCAGTTGGCTGTACCTGCATTTTTTTATTCTCTCTCTCCCTCTCCCTCTCTCTCTCTCTCTCTCTGACACAAAATACTTTTTTTCTTTAATGACTGCAACCGAGGACTTCAGCTCAGGAGATAAATTAGTGACAGCATTAGTCATTAATTACCAATAATAACATCTCCAGTAACCATCGTGTTCCTACTAACACACMATATTTATAAAAACAGAGATTTCCTAGTCTACATAAAAAGCTGACATATTCACCCCTCTGCTGTGAGCCAAACTTKCTTATTTTTATCCTCAAACCCCTATCTATATCTTCCATAGAATAGAACAGAACAAAGAAAAAAAACAGAACATTTGTGCTTACCTTGACTCTTCTGGACTGGCATTATAACCACCACACACTTTTGAGGATCCTCCACTTAGACTTGCTACTGGCAAATGTGAAAGATRCAGGGCTTCAGCTTCTGCCTGGGTGAAAAATTCTGCTTGTTTTGAATAATTTTGATGAAATTCAAATGCAGCAAAGTCTTCTCTTTTCTGTTCCAGAACATGTATTTCTAATTGGAAACAGAGATCAACATATTTTTCATTTGGAGAAAGAAATACAAACTTCAGATTTCTTATTCTTAAKACCTCCCCCTATATTCGTATTCACAACAGAAGGGAGAAAGAATTTTTTTTCCCCCACTCACAACAAAGCACAGATCAAATCAAAGGAAAAATTTATCTGTTTAAAATGTTGAGTGTGATACATGTTCTCCCAGGCTTGGCTACTAGATATTTTCAGGACATATTTCTGATGTGGAACGGAAGTTTTGTACGTGTAACATTAATACTCTTTCATAAAGTAATAATGAATAAGTTCTAACCAAAGATCTATATTAAAAAACAAGGTAGAAGAAGCCTAAAAATACTGCAAATAAAAAGAAAAGCTTATGTTCTTCATTCTTTCATTGAGGTTAATAAGCAATCTTAACACTGGAGTTTTTACCCCTTTAATGAAGTTAGCATTTCCAAACATTTGAGATAAATTACATTCTGTACATTCTTTGATCCAACCTACTACTTCCACCTCCAAAATAATACAAGACCAAATTATCTATGCACTTGCAACTGKCTGCAAATACCTGGCAAGATGGAGAAGATGGCACTGCATCCATTTAGAATTGGAAGTCCTCTCTCTAATGACAGATATGTTTAATAGAGCTACAATGCTTTATTTATTCATCACCAACATATTAAATCTGCCTGTATCCTCACTTGTGTGTGCGTGAAGCAGAATCCTTTGAGGAAGATTTTTTGAATACTGCCAGGTACGCATGCTACACAAAATGTGTAGAGATCTTTTGTAATTTCTTTTGACTCACTTTTGTTTCCAAATAGCCTATGACCTAGGGCCTGCCACCCATTCTACGCCCACACCCTGCAAAGTAATTTAGGCCCTTGGTGCATGGTAGTTTCTTACCTTGCTGTTAAAACTGCTGCTTAGTTTAATCAATACACCTGAGTGCATTTCTTCAAGGCTCCTACAAATTGCATTGCACACTAATTACCAATGCTGCAGAAACACACTGGGGAGCAAGTAGCATTTGCAATAATCAGGCTGCATACGGAGCATCAGGAAAAGGGTACAACAGTCTCACAAGCACTGGAAAAAAAAGCTGCAGTTTTCATTATGTGATATTCCCACCATTGATTTCRGTTCTTGAGTACGCAAACCAACTTATTTTCCATATAAAAATAGAACAGGTTCAGTAGCCCCAGATTAATATTTCACCACAGGGAGAAGCTAAACAGCTGATCTTCTGTTTTATGTATTTATCTTGAATGAATAGCTCATTCACATTGAGGAAAGAAAGGCAAATGTTAGGAAGAAGGAATATAAAGACACTAGAATTAAGGCTGGGAATTGATTTTGAGGGAAGTAGGGGGAAGCTAATGCTGCAATGACTTGAAATAGTAAAGACAGAAGAGAATTTAATAGTGTTCACCTGACAGAGGATAAAAAGTCAAGTAAAACCTAAATTTATTTATGCATTAATTATTCCTTTCCTCTGCACTTACATTCACTTTTATCCCATTCAATCTACTCTCTGTTTCTGTGTTCAAAAGCACACAACACATTTTTCTGGCAGCATCTGTTTTCCACATCATATTTGAGGAAGGAATAGGCACCAAGAGCGAGGGAAACAGAGCCCTGAATCCACACTCATAATATGAAAAGTCTCACTGAAAATACAAGTGCAGAGCAGATTTGTGTTCACCTGGAAGGTGCCAGAGGCAGTAGCTTCCCTACGTACCATCCTGGACAGTGAGGAATCCAGGGAGCAGCAGCTGGGCAGATGCTTCCGTTGCTCTGTTTTTAGCTTTGCAGCATCTAGCCCTGTAGTCTTTCAGCACTCTGCCAGCCAAACTGTGCAGATTACCACAGAAGTTTGCAGGGGAGCTCCGAGGAATAACAATAAAGGCAGAAAAATAAACGGAACACCCACGCAGCGCTGCGAAGGACGTGGCTGACTACCAGGTCTGGCTGCAGATGAGCACGAGGGCCTCAGCAGCTCTTGCCAGTGCTCCCTACCCACCTCAGGCAAAAGCCGGGTGGGTAACTGGGATTACTGCTCACTAGCTACAGCTCCTAGCACTGGCTGTAAGGTGCTCTGTAGGAAAGGTGAAGCAAAAGTCTGCCCAAACCTACCTCCAGAGGAGCGGGAAGAAAGGGGCAGAGTAAGACAACAGCAAATTGAGGGAGGAAATGAGCACATCACATRTGCTCTAGGAGCACCAGCAAAGCTGCTTGCAAAGTCAGTATCTTATCCTTCTTAAATCATCACTCTCAAATGTATTTGGGGAAAACAACAACAAAATAAGGCACCACATTTAAGGAACTAATTGTAAATTCAGTTATTGGCTCCCAAACCCAATGACTAACAAGGTCTATAACTACATGAAGTACTATCTAAAATATAAAAACATAAAAATCTTTTTTCTTCTCAGTTTAGAAAGCAACATAGCTTTAGTCTCAGTCTAGTTTTGTCTTGTACAAGACAAAAACTATAAATTCAAACACTGAGGAAATGCTCATTTTTCAAAAGCAAGTAAAGAGTTACTCAGCCTCCAGCCCAAGACAATCCAYTCCCATTGATGTAAACAGACACACTTACAATTTAAAGATATTTCTCCTTGCCCTGTGCTGAAAACCACACACCTACATGAACTTCCTGCAGTAAACATCACAGGTCAAAACATGATCAGAAAATTAAATCTTTTTATTTTTACTATATTAATTGGTCATCTTTATTATTGACCTCCTAGTTTTTTTTTCTGCAGTTTATTAAAATAAAATATCACATTTTTTAAAAAAAATAATTTTTGGGGACTGTGTATGACAAGGCATGCACATCCATAAAAGTTCTAATAAGTTGCTAGGGTAAGGCAGTTGGTGCATTAACAGTGAGCAATCTCTAATCATTTCATGTGAAAAATCATTTATAGAATCATCCTAAGTTCATAACAGCTAATGCCACCAGACCCAAATTCTCTTTTATAGATATAAATAATATATTAGACAAAAATAAATTCTATATTTAAGTCTAATGGAAGACTCGACCCTTATACACCAACTTCTCAAGCTATGCAGAGTGAAATCAGTACCACAGCTGCATGAGCTGAAAATGATTACCCAGCATTTTTGCCAAAGACAAACATCCATTCAATTGTATAAGTACTGGAACTTGTACCAAGCAGAATATCTGTGAAATCTAAGATTGCTCAACARTTCACCCCTTACTGAATGATTAAAAGGCATAACTCCTGAAAAGGACTAGGAAAGCAAAATTAAAAGATCTTATAGGAAAAAATATGCAAAGAAAATGAGGCTAGACTGTGATCCTATTCCTTGGCATAAGCGGATAGAAGAAAGTTGGTTTTGCCTTTACACATTTTTGCTGTGCCTATTATTTCCTTCTTCATGCAGCAAATGAGTTACCTGCCAACTGCAACGAGTGTTTACTGCTTTCAGTTTTTCCAGAAGATCTGCCACGTTTTTCTCACTGTTTTACCCTTTTCCACATCCACAAACAATCCTTCCAAGCCAATCCCAAGAAAAGACCCAATACTGAACACTCAAGAAGAAAGTAATTTCTATTTTTCCCCTGGAACACCAGTTACAACCGCCCCAGTACAAACGTACAACGTCAATAGATACTTTCTTCAACAGAGGCCCAGCTTTACTCATCTTAAGGCTTGCAAGAAATTTCTTTCAAGCTGACAGTTACTTYGGCCCCTTCAAGGTAGCACTGTAGTGTACTCGCACCTAGTAACTAACAACCTTTCTGATGGTTAAAGCAACCTGGGCAAACTAACATGCTTATTCACTTGCTTCAAGCTAGACCTGCCTGAAGCTGTCAGAGGAATTTAATGAAGACTGAGCTCAAGGTGGTCTTGCAGTACAAAGCTAATCCCTCTTATTTCTCAGGGTGCTGCCTAGCCCAAGTCTCACACACGAAGCTCCAGGCCCTTGGCAGTTGCAGTGGGGAGAGCCCCACACGGATGCACTGCAGAGTCAGCACTCCAGCCACAGAGAGCAGCAAGGCTCAACCCAACAGCCCGACTTCACCGGTTCACAATGAGAAACAGATCTCGGGCATTGGGAAAAATGAGGACCTCCAAGCAATTTAGGAAGTCTACCCAGAAAGGTCCCAGGATTTAAGCTGAGGTAGGACATGTCTTATTTCAAGAGGCAAATAACAGAGGTCTTATGAAATAAGCCATGAAAACTTTTCTGCATTATTAGTGGTTCTCTAGATACTTTATAAGGAAAGTATAAGCTCTCTGATTGCCATTTTCAGGTAGGCAAGACTGAGACATGGTAACAAAATAATCAGATCCAGTAAACCACAGCAGAGGTCAAGCTCCTCAAGTGCAGGGCTCCATTCTGTGTCATCTCTCATGGACTTTGCTGCCTCACTTGCAGCTCTCCTTGCTCCTGATCACGGGCCTGYCTGGCATTTTCTCCCCTGTATTTAGGCTGATTAAATTAACTCTGACAACTCCACTTAAAAAGGTCTCCAAGGAAAAAAAGACTATTTAAAGCCATTTTTTAATTCTCATTTTTAAAAATGATAAAATAATGTTTATGTATTCCAAGGATAAACAGGAATTTCGAGTAATTAGATCAGTATCCTTCCAAACTCCATTCTGTTCATAATTCACTCACATGACAGACTCTAGTATTTCCATACTGCATTTACAAACCTCTAATTTCAACAGCATGCAGAAAAGTAAAGCCATTTAAGTTGACTATAGTTCTAACAGAGTAAATCTTTGAACAATAAAAATTGTTGTAGCTGTCCGTGAGCTTAGCAGAGCACCAATTCATCTACTCTGCCTTAAAATAACCACTTCAGCATTTCAAATCAAAAAGAACAATGCCTTCTTACCCAAAATAAATGAGAAAGCTCTCTATGAATGAACTAAAAATGTACGATATATTCCAAAATAATGCCTTAGCTTAGTCTATATCTCAAAGCAAAAAACAGGAGAAAAAAAAGAGAGCAAGTCTTRAAAATGTTTTTTGTTTGCCAAAAGACTGACAAAACTCAGAAGTTTAATGGCTTGCTTCTTAATTCCTTGAAGGAATATAAAGAGAACACTGAATTCATTCAGTGTTAGCAATTTAAACAGGGGGATATCTGCATTACTTTGAATGCTTCTTTATTCACCTGTACTTGCTTGGAAGCCTGGCAACACCCTACATAAAGAAATAAATTGAGAGAGAGACAGAGATTAAGAGCAGTTAGAGTTACTCTGGCAGTTATAAAGGCTATTTTTACAATTCTCTAAAGATTCTGCTCATTTTAGTAGTAATATTTCCCCTGTCCCTCTCACTTTCAGTCTTTTGCCATTTTATTTCACATACAAAAAGCAAAAATATATATTTAGAGAATAAAATAGAAAGATGCTTCCAAAACTTAAAAATACATGGTCAGTCATTATTTTGGTATCCACTGCAGTTGATCACGATGCATTAATTAAAGTGAAATTTCACATTTTTCCTTTAGATTTCCTACTGCCTATAATTCATTACCATATTGTTATTTTAAATTGAGYCTCTGAGGAGAAAACAGATTTCCACTGACTTGGTCTCACACTTGAAAAAAATTTATTTTAGATTCTGAACACATCAAAACAGCAGAATCTCCAGTCAGATCCTAAGTGGGATTCAGTGAAACACAATGTTAGTTCTAATGGATGGATGATTGTGTTTGGTCTTTTGAAACTTTGAAGTATAGGTAAGTCTTGATCACACAAATTAATAAATCCTAAAGCTGGAGTTAACAATAACCATTACACCCAAATTCTGCAGCTTAGCCCAGCCAATTTTTCAAAAGGTCAGGTTGTGAACTGGAGAAGATCAGGGAGGTCCACCGCATAGCTTTGTTGCCAGGCATCTCTCGTCTGGATTGTTGCAGGCATTTATTAGTATTCGTCAGCAGACTCAACAAAGCAAACAAGAAATTCAAGCACGAATAATAAAATGAAATGCTGCTATATAACCCTTTGTCATTCAGCAAATATGGGACTTTTTAGCTACATTGTTCCTAAACCTGGGTTACTACTTTAATTTTTCTCCACAGTGCTGGCTGAATGAGTATGCATGTGTGTTAAATGCAGAGCTCCCTTAACAACTGCTGGCCTGCCATTTAATCTGTTGGTAGATGGACCATTTCCTGTGGGAACTCCAGCTATGATTTCCAGATCCACCAAATAAATCTCAGATTAAGATTCCAAATGAAACCTGCCTTTGGCAGATAAAAAATGTCAAGATGGATATAAACAGTAAAATTATAAATTATCTAGGTGTTGCACGATGACTTGATGTGCGTTTTTTGTTTACACTTTCCCCCATATCACAACTATACAAGGCATTCATCAAATGTCACACTTTCATAATATTGGAGGCATCATTAAAACTGTTTGGCTAAGGACCTTGAAGTGTTTAAGCAGTAGCTCAAAAGTATATTTGTGCAAAGTAGAAGAATAAATTTACATATCAGCAGCAGCTCATAAGGGATGGGTAAATATTCTGTTTATCTCTCATTGTAATTCAGGTTAGTTTAAATACAGGGTTTYGGGATATCATTACAGCCTATATGGAGTTATTACATAATTTCTAAACACAGTGTCTGCTAGAGTTTTATTAAGCGTGCTGTGTTTATGTTTTCTAAAACAGCCAAAAACAAAGTAAACTCTCCCATCCCATCTTTTGCTATTGTGATACCAGACAATTGCTTCTCACATATAATGCCTTCCATTATCTAAATCTTAATTATCCAGAACTGCCTTTTATCCAGGCAGGGTCATGTTTCCTGATGCCCATTAATTCTCTTAGCCAAATGTACTCAACCTCCCTTACTACATACAAATAAAGGCAGCTGAATTTAGATTTTAAAATAAAATCTAAGAAAGCTACCACTTTATAATATTTTTCTTACTACAATTCTAAGTGCCCAACATGAAAGGTCACTCTGCATAAAATGTCAGCTTAAAAATAAACAAAACAACAACAAATCAGCATAAAGGACCTCAAGACACATGTGAATTCTCTGATGAGAATTTACAGTATATTCCCTGGAGATCCAGGGCTGCTTTTTCAATAATCTTTTTTTTTTTGGATGATGTCTTTGCTCAGCTCACCTGTGCTAATGCAGGATTGTTCTGGGCTTAAGTTTCAGTCTAGTTACTAATATAAAAGCAAAGAGGCTTTTTAAAGAGAACAAAAAACCCACCCCCAAAAGTTCTTATGCTATGTCTTCCAAAGCTCCTTTGAAGCACTACGTAAAAATTACTGTAGTAATAAATGACCCTTCTCCAAGSAGCACATTTCAAGGCCTTCTGAAGATAGTTTCACTCCAATTTTAAGCACTAACATCACTTGAAGTGCAGGACTTTTAGCTGTGCCGCCTTCTCATCCTTGCTGCTTGCAGGACGCGGTGCAGACGGGGAGCTACACGCGTTCTCAGTGTATCATAAAGGCTCCAACAAGATTATTCACAAAACGTCCCAGGTAGCTACGGGGGACAAAACCGCTCTTCTGATGAGGACCCTTATTCTGTGCAACTTGACTGTAAATACTCATTCAATTTGTATTTAGGAAGGAAGGGGGTGGAAGAGAGAGGCATGAAAGTTTATATACACGGAAAGGCAGCTGCATTTGGAGGGAAGACCAGCTTTTGAAGTTTATTCAGTTACTGCTATCCTCTCCAAAGTTAGGGCTCGTTATTCTCTCTTTCCATGCAAGGATTTTTTCATCATCTTTCATACTTATCACTGGGGGCAGTTACTACCCCATCCTCCTGCACTGTTTTACCTACACACAGCCATCCCCTCCACCTCTCCCCTGCTTCACACACTGTATGGAGCAACCTGCAGCTACCCATGTCCCTTCCAAGGGGTCTGTGACGGCCAGCACACGATGAGCAAGCCTGCTGCTGGATGCAGGGCACCCGTGGAGGACAGCGCTCAGCTGAACCACATGCACAAGCCCGCTGCAAACATGATGCACATTCCTTTGCCTATTCCACTGCAAATACCCCGGGCTTCTTTCTTTTCCAAATAAACAGCTTTCCTTATTGCTAAAAGGAGAAAGGAGGGAAGGAACAGGCTAATGGTATCTTCTGTTGAGGCATGCAAAAGATAGAACCTAGTATCATTCATTCTGTCTCTACTGCAGCCTTGGAAGGAGGGATTCGGGGATTATTTTAGCCCATGTCTACAGCTGTAACAGATGTCCTGAAGAAGCAGCAGCATCTCTATAAGTAGCACCTCACACGAAAGGGAAAAACATCCTTACCATATTGCTCTTCAAGTTCTCTACCTCTTAAGATTTTCAGTTTGCTATGTGACTTGTGACATGTGACTTGCTATGTGACAAAAATCATAGAATAATAATAGAATAACAAAATCATAGAATAACAAAATCATAGAATAATAATATCAGACAACAAGTTCTTACAATTACACAAGACTGACAAAACTAAACCCATAAAAACAGCATGTTAAAATCATTACAAAAAGTGAAAGGCTAACTTATTCTAATTAGATAATGCATACATTTGTGGCAAGGAAGAAAGAAAGAAGGATTTCATTTCTTGAAAGTAGGCTAAGGAAGAAGAGAAGGGGAAAAAAAGAGCTAATAAAGGTACAAAATATTTCTAACAAAATTTCAGTCTCCAAAGTAACTCTTTACACAAAAGAGAACTCAAGTATTCTTGCTAACACCACCACAGKGATATATGTCACAATCACGAGGACGCAAGAACGGTGCTGGCCATGTTCTTAGCAGAAGCACCAGGTGTCCATGCCAGGCACTGGCAGGAAYGGGCAACGCAACAGGGACTTGTTCACGCAGAACCCTAACACACCCATGTCCACCTGGGCAGCCACACACACACACACACAGTTTGCTAACTGGGTCTGCATCTCTGTTTCCATCCTCTCTTTTTCCCTAGCAGGGCACAACTAGAGAACAGCAGCCAGGCACCAGTTAAAACGCTTGTCAAACTTCCCTGCACAAAAGCTAGTTCTGCCATTTATTTCCAATCTACACTATCACATCTCTTTCAAAACAGTCTCTTCTGCACCATGGTTTCCAGGCATGCAATTTTAAAGTATTTTTATGAGGCAGACAAATATTTTTCTAAAGGATAACATAGGTTATAACGAAAGTGAATGCAGTGACCATAACTAAGAGTTGACATCAAATTCTTGCAGGTGAAAGTGGTTCACTGACATAACCCTTCACTATTGGCTTTAAGCAGTGATTTAGAAATATACATATGTACATATATCTACAGCCACACACACATATATATGTCTTTATTGGAAAGCAGAATTACTTTTCTAAGCCAGCCAACCACTTGGCCCTTAAAAAAAACAATAATCTCTTGCCTCATTTTAGAAAATTCAAAACAGTTATACCATGCTTTTCATTTGAGTCAGCAAAAGCGCAAGTTTTCTGTCATACTAGAGCAAACAATGTTTGATAAAGCAAAACTTCACCTACTTCCCAAACATCTATGATTTTTCCAAAGAGGGCAGAAGTTGAACGCAGGAAAAAAAAAATACTACAAGAGTGAAAATCCAACATGCTACAAAAGAATTATACCTGCACCCATTCAAATACAGTCAATACTAGTCAAATGAGACACAAATTTACCTGCAGTATTTGCACACTTACCACTTTCCTCTCCTGCTAACTCTTTGAAAACTGACGTATCAAGTCCTGCATGAATATGCAAGTATGCAAAGCACCCAGTATGGATTCAAGTTTCCTCATATGTTTTTTACAGTACTAGCAATTGGGTGTTTTTTGGCCATGCATTTAAGTCTGGAAAGGTAACAGTTCTTCTTTCAGGTGCAGAGTGTGTCCCATCTTCTTTCGCAAAACATAAAAGCTGCACTCATGCTTGCCACCATAAGTTTATTTTTATAATAGACCCTAGTCCTAGGCTTTCTAGCTTGGAGTCTGAACATTTCATTTGGAAGTTATGCTCTTCCCTGGCATGCTGCCAATGCTCCAGAGCCTTTCTCTCAAGTATTCTTAAAGAGAAATGAGGAAAGTCATTATGCTCCTATTAAAAACTAGGTCCTGTGGAGMTAAATAGTACATTTAAATTAGGTACAAATGTAAAATAACAATTCTTGCACACAGGCTGTTCCTTAACTTTTTCTAATATGTGAGAACAGACACAGAAACATGACTTCCATCTACACAAGCATATTTGTTACCCAACAAAACTGGAATTTAAAACACCACATGCAACACACTTCAGACACACATTGCCTATTTTATAATATTAACTCATTACCTATTATCCCACATAAATGCCATAAATCTAAATCTGGGACTTCTCTCTATATATTGCCTGTACTTTTTTTTTTTCATTTCCATTATTTGTCTGAATTTTCATTTAGCCAACTGAAATTAATTTCAGGTATGTTTAAAGGTATTCAATTATTTTTGGCATCTAATTTGATCTCTAAACTTTTGGTGTGCTATAAGACGAATTCTGTTTAAGAAAAATCTGTTATGATTGATTCAAACCAACCCATCCCCTTTAAACTTCCAAGCTGCAAGCAGGGAATAATTAAACACGGTACGCTGACAGGTGCAGAAAGGAAAGACACCCTGAATGGCAATGAAAGCTAAAGGGAAAACATTTCATATTTAGACACTTAGAAAGAATGTTCAAAGTTTGCTAGCTATGAAACTCAATGAAAAAGTGGAAGGAAATGTCTCCTAAAAGGACATAATAAACATCGTCTTAGGAACATCATCTAGCTGCAAAAGTTGGCAGTTAGATAAATTACARGAACATAAAGTACCTAATGTCTAAATAAAACTTCTGAAAAGCATTGCTTCCTTGTTCAACCAACATGTGACACGAGGTTTATATACTCCATACCCCACATTTTTTAAACTTCTCTACAAGTAAAAGCATTTTTTTTACATGATTGTGACAAAAAGTATAAGGATGGCAATTTTTCTTTCAAGCTTTTTTTGTATGCCCACCTTCTTAGATTCACAGATACAGGAACATTAGCTTGGAAGACAAAGCATTCAAAATGACACAATATACAAATTTWAATTATCGGAAGATAATGCACATGAAGCTCAAACTAGTCTGTTTTTAAAATGGGTGTAAGCTGTAGAAGAAAATAGTTTCTTGCAATTGGSCAGAAAATATTTGGCAGAATCAATTCAAGGCATTCACTGTTAGCCYACTTTGGAAAAAATTAACCTTTTGAACCATTCTTAGGGTATGCTGACCCCTAAAGGTCTAAAAATACTATATCTGAATAAGCAGTAACACATTTAAAATACAGTATAAGTTGTCAGAATACATTTTTCTGCTAAGTTACTACMCTGTGAATACCTCTCAGTGTGTCCGATTCCAAAAGACTTCAATTTACCTCAGTAAACTCTCAAAATTTCAGGCATTAAAAGAGGTCTTCAACTAATATGTTATATGGACAGTATAGGCAGAATTTCTTTTCCATTAGTAGGAAATGTATCATCTTCTCCAACATGGAGCACTTTCTCCTTTTCTTTTAAAGGACAGTTGATTTTCCCCATGACAAATTATAGGTCTATTATCTTCTGAGAAGGTACACATATGATAAAATGCCAAAAGAAGAGTTCACCAGATGCTAAGAGGATCTGATGGAGCAGCATCTTTGATATTGACCAACCCATTCATTTTTTTTTGTAGTTTGACCTACAGTGAATCATTTGCCAAAAAAATCCACCATTTTTGATGTACTAAAGGGCTCCCTCCTGTGCCTGTTTTCAACTTACACAAGTCATTGAGTCACAGATCACCTGTCCAGCACTTGCTTAAAGTCATGTAAAATCCTAACTTATGCAAGCTTCTTCCATGAAGCAAACAATTGTATCTGAGTGCAACATTTTGGTCATCCAAATACAAGAAGATCCTTCCATCCTGATGGAGAGATCACTCCATYGCACCATTCAAGGGGCCAGTGAACCAAATCCAAGGGAACCAAGGCCCTCTCTACCTCAAAGTCCAACCTTACTCTCTGAAGCAATAATATAAGTCTACCTAATATTAGTAGATAACTTATTTGATCATACTTTAGCCAGGCAAGAATAGTTAAGAAAGTCACTTTAAAACACACTTCAGGACTGTTGCTATTGTAACTATTAAATAAAATTTGGGGAAGTAAAGCATAATACATGGGCTAAAGATATGCCTAAGACATCTTAGAATTGACGAAGATTCAGTGGCCAAACACAGTGAAAGCTGATGATTTACATCCCTTAATTCRCTCCTCTCATACAGAGGGGTTTAGAAGAATTCATGTTTGTAGCTGCTTTCCTATTACAAAAAACCTCACCCAAAACAACAACAGCCACCACCCCACAAGCCCCTAGTCAACCAAAAAAATTCTACCGCTTAAGTTGAGTATATCTTGACAAGAACAAATACATTCCAGTCACTGCCTAGCACTGGTACAACACCTGAGGCTTCCTATTAATATCTTAAAAGTCTTTACCTTTTGACCAGTCCTCCATTTGTTCTTCTGAACTTGTTTGATCTGGCATTGACTCCAGTTTTTGCTCCAAGATTTCAGAGCTAAAATAAAGCAAACTCTAGATAAATAAACTCAAAACACTATAATACAGCCCACCTATCCTATGTCTTTGACTGAGAATTTACAAGACAAATGATTTAAAAATATTTAGAGTAGGACAAGGCGGTATACTCTATTAGAGCTAGATTATATTTCTCAGTAAAAAATTCTCTCTTAACACATCCAGTTTATATAATGGCTTTGTTCAGCTTTTGCTTGCAGGCAAAGCTGGTGTTGAATCACTTTTAATTTGCCTTCTTTTTGTAGATGTGATCTTGCTGGTACACGCCACGGAGCGCAGCCCAGACCACAGCAAGCAGCCCCACTTGGGGCAAAGAGCCCGCTCCCTGGGCTCCTTCTTGCAGATGGCAGGACGAGCTGCACTTGCTTCAAACATCCTTTCATCTGCCCAAACTCCAGGGATAAAATACTGGGAAAATGGCCTATACCCATTTCAGTTCTGACCTTGTAGATATTTGATTGGCTTTCCCAAATAATCCAACTGAATATTTGCACGTATGTTCATAGAAAACCATTAGTTACGCTCTTGAAATATTTCATACCACAAAAGATCTGAGGTAAAACTCAGCTCTAGTAAGTTATACCTAAAATAGTACATTTGCCATATAACATTTTGAATGTTTTTTTTTAAAAAAAGCTTCTGATATATTTAATATAATTGAGTTTTTAACATGTCAGGGTTTTAATTAAAAGATTAAAATTAGTACTCTTACTAACACAGTAAGTTTACCATGAATTTTATTATTTACCTAAGTCCTCTTAAAATGTTTTATACAAAAAACAACATTTCATCTTTGACCAAAGCGCGCTTTTTTTTTAACATATATTTTTTCCCCAGCATATTTTTTTCTCTATTTATTTAAAGAAAAAACACATGGCTTGAGGAGACACTGGCTGGGCCATGAAAATATCCAGGGTGCTGTTCTTGTGACAGTATACCTAAGAGTTAAAAACAAACAAGCATATATTTTATGATTCACAGGTATTAGATGAGGGTGTACATTTTAACTAGAAAGGCAAGAAAGAAAACAAGTTGTCATTCCTATACAACTTCCAAAGCTCTATATCTTCTCATTTTTTACGTGGAAATTATTCAAAAAAGTAAACACTTAAGATTTAAGACCAGCATTTATATTAAGCATTCAAGAAATATATATAAGCTCATATTTGTGGTTAACTAAGTATGCATGATAAAAACAAAATGTTGATAGGTCTAGTTCTTAATAAAAAAAGACTTCACCTCATATCACAGAACATGGAGTTCCTTACAGAAGTCCTCAAATGAAGCTGTATGCTGCTGCTTTTTCAATTCTGCGTAACTGTGTTGATTTGGAGTTGGCAATCTTTTCTTAAGTTCCTCATTTACCTTTGGATTAGCTGAAAATATAGAAGGTTATTAATATCAAGAAATAGGTTTCTGTCAATGAAGCCATTTCCCTACATATTGCACAAAAAGGTTCATAATAATTGCAGTATTTTAATAAGATATTCATATAGCAAGACATGAAGAAAATACGGTATTTAATAACCTCTGGAGTATTTTAAAACATGTCTTAGGGCCTTAATGTGCCTAGTAATGTACTATTTAAAACCATAATTTTATCCCTGCACAATATACAGTCATTCTTCCTCGCCATTTACCCAGCTAATGAATGCCAGCAATTAGTAAAATGTAATCCCATTGCACAATCATTTTAATGCTTTTAGCACTCAGGAAAGTAAACACCAAATTAATACTGCTCAAGCCATATCAGATCCTAGTTGGAAGCAAGCAATTATAGTTCAGCTCCTCAGGTGTAATTAAATGATTGGAATGATTTAGTTCCATAAATGCAAGTTAATTCATAAGCAAGCAACAAATATACTGGGAGTAATTACAAGAAACATTGACAGTCTAAGCAGGGCTTGTTCTTTCATGTACCTGCTGCAGGAAAATGCTGCCCTCTCCTGGAAACAATAGAATAGATCAAGTGAATAATAAACTCAGAAAGGGAGACTTGGCAGTCTTCAACAGTGAAAGGTGTTCTGTTAATTAATAGGAATTGCTCTGCTTTACAGATACAGAAGATAAAAACGTTGCTGAAAACAGATCAGGCAACCTACTAATCAACAAACAGAATCACCTTTTGGGATTAAGTTTCTCAGGGTGCTTCTGCTATTATTAGAAAAAAATGTTAATAAAGAAAGAAAATAGTCCATGTACTAAAGAGTCCATAGTTATTCTGAATACGAACACAAATATCGCAACTGGTATCTAGACTGATTGCAAATATTGGACATATATCTTTTTTGCTCTCAAAAGTAGACTTTGCCAAAACAACAACAATCGAAAGTAGACCGTGATCATACAGGTTTGCCTAGGAGGAATCCCTGGGGGTGGGAGAAGAGAGTTTTTTTATAGCTTTTATTTACTCTCATTTGAATATAATTTGTTATAAAGCCATCACGCATTATTGAAACCTATTTACAAATTAGCCAATTTTCTAGTCAATATACGATTTAACATAAAAATGCAGATAAAGCCAATCTGGAAATAGGGTATATCGGGGGGAAGGAGACAAAAAAAGAAAAAACACACAACCAAACACACACCCAAGATTACATAATGAAAGTGTGATGCACAATCCAGAGTTAAAAACATTATTCACTATCCTTTTTTTCAACCTACAGTTGGGTTAAAGACTACCATTTGCACATCAACCAGAGAAGGTCAAAACCCATTTTTATTTGGCAAATATCATATGCAACAGCCATGTAAAAATGACACAACAAAATTAACTACAAAAGCTTCTCTCTACATGAGTATAAATTAAGCAATATTTTCCCACTATTACCATGGATTTCCTAGGGCTGCCTATTTCCCTCGCAGGGGAAAAAAAAAAAAAGAAAAAAAAAGAAAAGAAAAAAACCCCAAACACAGAGAAGGCTTCCCAGCGAAAATTATAACTAGGCATGTGAAGGAAAAAAAAAAAAAGAAAAAGAAAAAGAAAAAAGCCATCATATGCATATTTTCCAATTTTCCAGGCACAAATGGTGAAGAAAGCCAGATTCAAGAGAACATGTTCACCACAGTTAAGCTGCCAACAGCACTTGGTCAAAGCATTTCTTTGGTCCAGACCTTAACACACTCCAAAACTAAAGCTGTACAGAGCTATCTTCACTGTTACTTTACCTACTGTGGAAGTGAGAGAGATTTTAAGAAGTCACATTATTAAAAGTTTAAAATGTACAGCACATTTGCTTTGCCCTTTGATGTCACAGTCCTATTTTCCTATTCAAATCTTGTACACTGTAAGTTAATTGCTTTTGGAAACTACTTATTATTCATGTAAAAATTAATGTGCCAATGTGTTTAAATCCTTTTAAATGACCATTCATGCATCTTTCTTCCTTAAGTACCAATGAAACCTGTCAAAGATATCAATGTGAGACGGTCTTAGAGAAAGTTCCAATAAAGATTTTTTCTGCTAACATAAGATTTTCATTTTTGTCAACTTTACTTAAATTCCATTAATTTTTTAAGCTGCTTTTAATAAATTCACAAGTAAAAAATTTTAGGCCCCTATAGTCTGTCATTTGTGTTCCAGCTGACTTGATGAATATTAATAACAGTGTTATCCTGATTAAATAGGCTTCATACGAAATCCCTGTGAATCCTATAGCTCAGACATCTCATTTTTCCAACTCTTTATGAATTTGGATTCAGACATTAAACTGGAAAAGAAAATCTTAAAAAACAGATTTAACGGTATATTTGTGTATCCTTAAGCAAAAAAATTAGATGTTCTAATGATTCAAATAATTATGATCGATAGGTCCACATAGATTTCAGGCTTTTTGTAAACATGCACCATATTTTAACTCTAATTAAAACTTCCAAAATGTCTCAGAACAAAGGATTAACAATGTATCATAAAATAATATCTGTCTTCATCCTCACCTTAAACAGGCAACATGATCTGAACCCCAAATATAGAGAGTATTGACTTGTAGAAGCATATGCTAAAGAAAGAAATTTGTGGATCCTTAATTACTTAAGCATATATATGAATTACATGAACATTTTAGTTTAGGATGGGTGCCTTATCAAAAAATAGTATTAACTTTTAACCAGTTTATACTTCAACAAAACACCCTCACTTTTCCTATGCAAAGTCATGTCAGAGCACACAGGAAATTTTAAAATTATCCAACCAGACTCACAGAATCACATTTTCAAGCACCCATCTTCTCTTTATGCTCATAGGTTCGAGTTATTTGTATCAATGACAAAAGCTAGGTAAAGCTAGAGGCAAGGCTCACTCTACTACCTTATTATTCTTCACACACTATCAAGTAAAAATCATTATTTCTCTTCTTCATTTAGGGATGTATTCTAAAACAATGTACTTCCAAAGTATTCTTCTTTCCGGTATTTTGAAATTGGAATTGATTATAGAAGGAAAACACAACTAACATGACGGGTTGTTTAGAAGGAAGCCACTCCAAGACCAGTTCAAAGTACTCATCACAACAAATACTTACTCTGTTCATTAGAATTTCATAAAAATGTGTATACAAATAGCGTAATATTTACAATCTAAAAACACACAGTGCTTTATTTTCACATTTCTGATCATCTTGTCTTACAACTGCTGGACTATTTCCATTTTCCTTGGAAAAGAAGGGGCTGCAGCACACGTATCACGCAAGCTCGCACCACACAGCGGTCCCTCAGCCTTCCAGTGAGAGGGGGCCAAGGTGCTTGGATCCCTGCCCTTCTGTCGCAGGGCATTCCAGGGCGCCTTCTCCTGGGGTCGGGAAGTTCTCCTTGAAAGGTCAGGAAGATCAGTTTTTAGGTARGTCCAACTCCTGACTTCTTCCCTGGGACCTGAATGGCCATTCGCACCATCCATAGGKAATTCTGATACTTCTAAACCCTACATCTTTGGTGTTGCCTCTGCAGGTTTTGAGGACAATTACCAAGTCATGGACTTTACCACCATGACAAGCAGCAAATGCTTTGTGGCGCTGACAAAATTCACTTTTTCTTAAAGAAAAGTTCTGAGGTCTAGGAAGAAATTGCCAGAGGGCTGCCCTATCTGCTCTGCCTCTGGCAAAAGCAGACACCAGTTCCCACCACTTGTAGGAATGGCACCAAGCCAGGCGCTATCCAGGATCACAACACAATTGACAGTTACCCTGGACAGCGTGAGAATAGAGCTATACTAACGATGGAAAGACACACGCTTTATAGAGGGAAATAAAGAATTATTTTTAGTATTATTTTCATAAGATTAGTTTGGGAGATCCTGGTAATCTAACTATCCTGAAACATTTTGCTTCAGGCCAAGCTAAGCTAAACGGCAGTCTAGGAGGGTGCACTGCATACATAAAAGCCAAAGCTAATTCTAGAAAAGTTTCCCTAGGGAACAGACCGTTTTCTTAGCTTAGGTGGATGCCAGGTTTTGCTGCAATGATAAAGAAGAAAAAAAAAATCTCATTTCCTTACTATCAGTAAAACTTCATGGTAAAGCAGAAAGTCAAAGTAATTAGGGCAGTTATAAAAACAGKAGTCAAAGAAAAATGTAACTACTTCAAGCATTTGACAGAGTGAAAGCTAAAGTTCTCTAGACACTTGAAAACTGCGAAATGAACCTATTTGGAAATTAAGAAATTCTTAAAAGCAAAGCTAATAAAATATAACATGAAGTTYACAAAAATATTCTCTTTTCAAGGTAAAAGAAATCACACAGAAGAGTATTAGTGCCACAAACAGGTATGTACAACACACATGCCTTAGCTTTGAAATGCCATCACTACTACAAAGACCTGAAGAATTTTCTTTACAGAATGATCCACACTATCTGGAAGCTTAACATAAATATTTGTCCCAGAAGATGAATCGGATAACAATCCTTAGTCCTTCTCTATTAGGGATTCTTGGTCCAAAAGGGATGAGACACTTGTACTACGTTCAGAGAAATGTGTGCAAATCTCAGGCTGCAGAACCAGGCTCAGATATTTTTCCCTGTGTTGCTGCAGCTCCTTTACATTCTCAGTGAAGGATCTGCTTCTGATGCTTTGAACAACGCATACACTAAGTCACAGGGCTCCCATCTTCAGTGCATTTGTCTTGACTGTTTGAGAGGCAAGAGAGGGAAGGCTGCCATGTAGGCAGATATCTCTTTCTATACAGTTCACAACTGCTCCTCTCCTTGCCCTTGTTGAAACTGTTGTCTTCTGAAAGAACTAATGAAAGCGAAATACAGAATAGCAACCAAATCAGCACTACATCCTCATGGTCACGAGGAGCATGTTATGTTGACAAGAACACGGCCAGCAGATCAAGGGAAATGATTATTCCCCTCTGCTAGGCACTTACGAGAACACAGCCTGGACCAAAGCAAATCCTGCAGAACATCATCAAGATGAGCAGGGGGTTGAAGCATTTGACTTTATAATAGAGAGGCTGAAAGAGCTGAGTTTGTCAGCTTTAAGAAGAGAAGGCTAAATGGGCTTTTTAATCAGTTTCAGCTACCTGTGATTAGAAAGGAGGCAGACGGACTCTTTTCTCAGAGACAAAAAAAATTCTAGGTATCATCTTAAGAAAAAAAAAAATCTTTCACAATGTGTAGTCCAAATGCTAGGACAAGTTGTTCAGAGGAGATATTTTGCAAATAGTCAAGCCTCATTTGGGTATCACTCTCACCTAACATCAGAGATAGCCATGGGCTGAACTGGAGCACAAACTAGACAACCATCACAAGTCTCTTCCATATTTTATTATTCTAATGGATTACAGCAAGACAAATATACTGAAGCTGSTATCCATATAATGCACTAAAATTCTGAAATGCTTTCTGCTTTACAGGATAGAACTACAGAATAGCAGATAGTCTGTGGGAAAAACAGTACGACACCATCAAGGAAGACCCARCGTAACAGCATGGAAAAATACAGATGAGAAGGACATGCTGCAGCAAGGGTACCAGTCCAGCATTTGGAGAATTTGTCTGGTACACCACACTTCTTTCCCCTCCAGGTTGCTATATGTTTGGAACATATGATTTGCTCAACATCTAGCAAGGAGCCAAATYGCATCACTGATATATATTTCATCTGACTTTTTGAAAGCATTTGCTTTAAGGCCCACAAATCCCTGAAAACCAAAAGAACAGCAAAAACAAATATACATAAGAAAAAGTCACTTACAACAGAAGTAGCCTCAAAGCTGCCTTTGAAAGTGATTTAAGAAACATATGAAAATAGTCTCTCTATTTGCAAAGTTAACTGTGAAATACATTGAAAACTTCARATTTTCTAAATCCCCAAATCCTAAATTCCATTACCAAAATAAAAAGTGATCCTAGATTTTACCAYACAAGTCACAGAATATCATATACCTATAAAAGAGAACAACTATTTAGTACCAGAATCATAGGGCATCAGTATACACAAYAACATTAAGCAGAAGTGATATTTCTCCTGTCAACAGCTTCCCAGCTTGATAGTTTAGCTGACTTCAGAGACAGAAAATGCAGGGCGGTAACAACAGCACTGAAGCACAGAACGTCTCAGTTCATCCAGCCCATTTACACTTCTCAAAGTACTGTCGAACAGTCTCTTTCCCCCTCATAACAGCAAATGCATTCCAAATATAAACAGGCCATAAAGCCGTCCCAATATCCACCCCATGGTTAGGGCTGAACATGCAGAAGCCCAACCTCTGCACGTGCAGAAGTCTGCCAACCATTCAAGCTCCAGTACTGTGGGCAGGAAAGGAGAGAAGTCCTTAGATTTCACAGGGAGGTTGAGATACCCAATTATAAATCATACTGTTCTGACCAGCATGAAAACACAAATGCTGTGATAAATTAATACACCTAGTGCATTGGATGTACTCCAATTTTCTAACCCAATTTCAACAGCATTCAACAATGGCCAGAAACATTTAAGAGAGCAAGCTGCACCACTGCCAGTAGTCTGGGATCATCACAGAAGAACCAGATGCTCTGAGGGCAGCACAAGCCTAAGGAGATCTGCACACAAGTACTGGATGTCAGATGATTAAAACCATTAAGGACATTCAGAATTTAAAGGAAATGCAAAGAAACCCCCACACTTTCACCACCACAGAGCTTCCTACAGCTTCCTTTCCCCGCACCAACCAAGGAAGGAACAAGCTCCAAAGGAGAGTCTCCATGGAATCCAAATGAGTGGCTGGCAACAGAATGGCAAACAGGATAAGAGAGGTGTTAATAATTAACTTAAAGAAAAAAAGTTTAAAATGGCAGGTACATTTTCCACAGAAATGAATGCTTGGCTTGTGAATGAATGTCCAGAGCTTCCTAGTGAAACTGCTGCAGTTATTTSCGTTTATATTGGGAAAACAAAATATTTTTCTCTAATCCTTATTTTGGAAAATAGCCAAGGATTTGGAAAAAAAACCCTTGTAAAGCTGGAACTAACAAAAATGTTATTTCCTTTGGMCTAGCTGAAGATAACACCATCTCAGCTGTTAAATATTTGGCAGTAGTTATAAACAACTTAGAGAAGAACCTCTCTGAAAGAGAAGGGTAGAACAGCTTTAAGCACGGACAGAACCATCACATCATCCACAATGAAACCATTACTATTAACTCATTCAACATATGAAATATTTCAACATTTTTGGAAATTCACTTTTTAGGAGGAAAACATTCTCGCTCTACAGTCTTGTCATCATTTATTATGAAACACAAGACCTAATAAAGAGGCTAGAGGATATTTTATATAAAAAGCCTTACTTTGTTTAAAAAACAAAAAAATAAACACAAACCCACCCACTACGCTTTAAAGACAGGTCATTTTAAAACCTCCGTAAGGACATTAATTCAGCCAGAAACAAGAAATTTATTCAGAGTGAAGAGCTTTACAATTTCCTCTGAGGATACATACTACAAAGAGGTTCAGATACGTCTAAGCAAAAATCTCTTGTCAAATTGTTAGTAGAAGAAAAACAGAAGGTCAATATTCTTTTCTTTCTTGCAACTTCAATATGAATGTAGATATCTTATCCTAATAACGCTTTGATTCAAACCACATTTAAGACATTTTCACTGCAAGCACACCTGACCCCAGAGGTAAGAAGCAGATAGTGAGTTCGATTTCTGAGAGCTGAGACATCAGCTGAATCTTGGCCCTAGAGCAGTTACTCCTGGGCAGAACAAGATGGCTCTAAATCCATTACCCAGAGAAAGGAGGCAAAATTCTCTCTCATCACTTCKGAAACCCAGGCTGGTTTTGATGACTGCTTCCTCACACACATCTTCTTGCTGAACAGTTTGAAGCTTGTTTGTCAGAGGTTCTGGACATTACACTTCTCACTGCCTCCAAAACCCCAAAGCCTCRCATTTTATAGTAATAGCAACACTGATAAATACAACATAAAGAGAAAAGAAAATATTCGCTAAGAGTTCAAACRTTCAGAATCATATTCTGAAGTGGCGAGACTTCTAAACTCCAGGATTTTGCTTTTYATGTTGAAGGAGTACCTTACAAGGCCAGGAACTTGCACCAGGATGGCTTCTGTGCCTATACACAGCATTAAAAAAACTTCTCAATATTTTCCTATTTCACAGCAAAGCAGGARGGAGAAAAGGAGAAAGTCTTTCAGAATATTTCTTACCACATGCAACTCTTCTTTAACATTTAGTGACCCTAGGCTGGCAAAAGCAAACCTGAATATGTTTATCAAGAATTAATTATCAAGAATTATCAAGAATTAATGTAACAGCCATATTTTTCCAATAGTCATGCAACTAGGATAGAGCTCTTGCAGTAGACTTCAAGGCACTTCAATTTCTCCAAGATTTAAAGGCCATAACTAAACAACTACTTTCCTTTCCAAAAATGTATGCCAATGGATTACAAATATCCTTTCTGTTTCACCATCATCCCTGCTCTTCAGCTGAATTGTGCATCTACTGAGTAGACTGGTTTGGAAAAAGAGGCACTCTGGTAGGCTGGCAAGCTTTACCTTCTGTAATTTACCTTATTAGAAGGYGTTGATCCTGTTTGAAAAAGAGTTAAGTCTGTTTAATTTACTCAGCACATTGAAATTCACTGAGGCTGTTTTCCCTCCCTTTTTAATCAAAGATACTCACTTCAGGAAGTTAAATCTAAGAGAAAGGYAGCTTAACACCCTCCTACTAACAAACTATTCTTCCCATCATAATTTTTTAAATCATAAAACTACTAAAAAGATTTTGAAGTATTTTTGAGAACATTAGCTAATTCTTACAAACTTCTGGAGAACTGAGGTTAAACACTAGTCAATGTGTTTGACATTGAAACAAAATTCTACTTTTAYTCATTACCACATTTTGACTTGTATGAGTAAAATAGAGGGCTGCTGCAGAGGTACCAACTATCCCATAATTTGGGTAACCTGTCTGAAAGGCTAAATGGACATTATTATTGGAAAAAAGTCAAAAACATAATATTGAATGTGTTTTGATAAAGTATCTATTTTCTAAAGATATATTTGGAAAGCATATATTAGACCAAACAGAAAACAAGATACAACACATATAACTGTAAAAATACTTTGATTTGATAGTAGCCTACGTTAAATTGGTTTTAGCTTATAATTTTGTGCCATATTTTAAAAACCTCTATATAAGTTGCACAGTGAATGCTTGTCAAAAGTTTTGAAAGCAGAAACTTTTGAAATGGGAATAAAGAGAAATGTAATTTTTGCTTAATATTTAGTAACCTTCAGATACTAAGACTCCACTTCAGATCCTGAAAAAAACATTCTGGAGACAAATATTAGTCTACCACAGAATAGTGAAGAACAAAATTACATTTCAAGGGGAAAAGTATTTTAATTAGTTACCTTGTACACCTGCATAGCAGTCACCTTCAGCAGAGTGTGGGAAAAATTGTTACACCCCACAACCGTGTTTACTTTTGCTACCATAAAACTCTGAGTCCACAAAGCAGCAAGCGGAAAAGGTGGCTCAAAGCCACGTTTCTATCAACCTACTTTCATGCTACTCTATTCCAGCAAACTACACCCTTACAACACCCTTAACAGCCTGACTGTACATCACAGGATATGAAAAATCTCTTGCTACATCAATTATATTGTAATCCATGACCTTTAAGATCAAGGAATCCTTTGGGAGGGTTCCAATCTTTTGTACTGTCAGACTGAGTCCATGCCAACTATTCTGCTAGTATCACATCACAAACGAACTCATCATCATGAAAGAAATCCCATTGCATCAGAAAGGAGAAAGCAGGAACCCACTGGAAGCTTCATTTTCATATTAGTCTTCCTGAAGTTTCAGTGTTTGCCATTTCGGAAGAAAGCCCGCAACACTGAGAAGCAAACAGCAAAGACCATTTAAAACCTCCACACTTACCTAGAAGAGCTTTCCAATGACATGAGCTCAGAGCTGAGGTCAGACAAAATAGGTCAGATCTAGTTAGGGCTTTGGTCAAGTAGATGACATCTTTACATATCTATTATTTATAACCCTGGGATTCAATCATTCCAATATGAAAAAAAGCAAACAAAAAAGATATATAATATACATTACATGTTTTAGATATACTTGTGTGTGTATATATAACAGTGATGGAGCTTATTTATAATTATTTGTGATTGTGGTAGACTGAGCAGCGAGCCATTTCATTTAGCTATCCATCTGTTTTGAAATTGGGCTTGGGATTTGGTGGGGCTACATGATCTCCAGGAGTCCCTTCCAACCTCAACCATTCTGCAGCTTAGAAGGATCTCTTATTCTTAGGTCAGATGGCTACAAAAGAGAGTCAACTGAGGCAGGTAAGAATGAGCTGCTGCCTCACCAGTTTAATTTGCTTACACAAAGTTTATTCTCTGTGAGGATCTGAGACTCATTTTATTATCCTGCCAAATCTGAAAAATAAGTTTCTTTTTCCTTAAGACACCAGAAATCCATTACATATAAAAGTAATCCTCCTAGCAGAAGATGCACCTAGGTTAACCTTATCACACTTGTACACAATTCAGGTAAACGTTTTTTGCAATACAATCACCTGAATTAGCAGATATTTCACATAGCTCACCATTGTGTGTGCCAATTTGCCAATTTACCTTTGTTAAAATAGTCTAAGATAAAATAACTGAAATAATTACATTTTAAATAGTTTCTGCTACTATAAAAAAGATTATTGCATATTTTGGGATTGGATAGGATAAATGGAGAGGAGGAAAAAAGAAAAGCAATGTAAGTACTGTCTATAATTTGCAAATAATTTCTGACAATTTTCTCCACAAGTGGCTGCCTTTTCATGTGAAGATTCATAGCACAGCATAAGACCTGCATATAGTTGACATAAGGGTAAATAKGAAAGAAATTTCCTTGATTTTTAGTTTTGATAAGAATAGTGCCTTCAGATAGAAGCTTCAGTTCCATCAAAGAGCTGCAGCAGAAGAGCTGCAAATTCTCTCTCATTGTTGCAGCAAGTTCTTACTGGTTCATGCTTTTTATTTTGTCTATATCAGTAAATGGAAAAGAAATGTAACAACAACAACAGTCCTGATTGTCTGTGCAGGTGAGACTCACAAGCAGCTCTGCTTAATGAGGAGTTYCCTGCAAACACCTTCTGGATTATTTTGCTTGAAGGTGTTTATACCTACCACTGTTATTAACAGTTTTCATACATATATTTGAGATATGTGAGACACTATGAAGGGTAAAGAGGTTTCAACCTTAGCCTTTAAAAAAAGTTAGTTTGCTAAAATACCACAAAAAAAAAAAGAAACTTCAAGGAGCACATGATTTGCACGTTTCAATTAAATTTTTAGACTAGCCCTCCCCACAGTTACCCCTACCAAAAAATGTACCTGTGATTAGTTGCAAAACAGATTTCTTAAATATTCATTAGGCTATGCCAATGAACTGCATCTCAGCTTTTCTTACTTTAGAAAGTATTCCTGAATATGTATCTGTTGATAATAACATACGATCATCTTTTATTTTTAGAAATTTTTGCTCCCTTTTTCCCCCTCTCGCCCCCCCCCCCCTTCTTTTCATAGAAATTACTCAGATTTTTTCTTATTTATGAAACTTTTTCCTTTGGTCACGAACCACTTAAGAGCCCACAAAAAACTGAAGTTGCAGTAAAGGTCTATTTACGAAGAGAGAAAGGTTTCCCAAAGCTTGAMACAGAGGCTGTTGTTTTCTGATACAGAGTAACACGTTACAGAAATGGGCTCTTAAATCATGGGCCTCATACTCTGTATGTTGGATCCCATCAGCTGCAGCTCCTGTACATACAAGGCTATTTAAACAGGCCCAGTCTAATTTCTTAATGTTTTACCATCCATAGTACACTCAGTTATAGAGCTTTAACAATTTTTTAATTAATCTCTTCTCCTAAAGACATGTTAACACGGCTCTCAGTTAAAGGTGGGAGGACATCAGGAGAAAATACTCCTTTGAAAAATAAAAACAAAAAAAACCCCTCAAATCTCTATCATTATAGTGAAAGTAAAGAATATATAATAGGAATRGGTGGTTTCTTAGTTTAATTTGATCCACTATATAGTTCCCACAGAACTAATGTGTCACAACAGAAAGTGTTTCCAGCTACTGACCTTGACATTCATTAGGACCATACCGTGATTTATATTGAGAATTCCAAGCCTTTATCTGATCTTATAAATAAATGCAAAATACATAAAATAATTACCATAGTATAAAATTGAATTTTATCTCGCTGTAATCAGCTTTCGTCTATGCTACCTATAACATTAATTTTGAATTATATTCAAACACAGGAATAATTCAGGAATAATTTATTTTCAGAGTTTTCTTTATCATAACCTTAACAATCTTTTATATATATATATACACGCGCGCACACACACACACACACTCTCTCTCAGGCTTTAATTTTATCTAAGGCTTCACTCCGTAGTTGATTTTTAGGCACGTAGAAGGTATACTCTCAGAATATCTTTTCAAGAAATAAGAATACATTCCCCATTTAGCAGACCAAAATACAGTATAAAGAAACAACRGAAAAACAAAGCAAAAAAAAAGAGATAATATACACTGCATGTAAGTAACAAAAAAAATCCCTCCCCAAAAGTGGCTGATAGAAGGAATAATAAGTTATTACAAAATCTGTTAAAAACTTGTCATGACTCTTGAGAGATTCTTTGCTTCTGGAAGCTGTATTAATCAGTAACACCAGCCCTCTCTCTAGTAGACTGATATCAGTAAAAGATCAYGTAAGCTTTCAAAAGGTGAGTGAAATCCCTAACTGTGTATTCATGTAAGCAGCAACCGGATGGGTTATCTGTTGGCAGACTCTAGATTTTAATTTCAAAATTATGAAGACCTACGTCTCTTCCAAATCTTCCAGGTTTTGCCAATATAATAGTGCTGAAAATCAAGTAAAACCACCTTGCCAATGCTCAGATGAAAGCACACGAACTCCTCAAGCTGGCTGAGGAAGCTACATAGCAGCAGAGCACACACGTTGTGCCTCATTTAGCAGTGTTCACGCAAGAGCATTAAGTGCTTTGTCTAGTACTTCATCCCATGTTCTACCTTCCAGAGCAGAATTCTGGAAGTCGGCAGCTCTGGAAAATTACCAGCAGGCAGCATAGGTGTTCGTTATTACTGAAAGGGACAACCAGGGAGCTGTCTCCCATTTTCCCCATTATTAAAAGAGGCACAACGTTGAACTGAATGCCACAGTATTAGCAGCTTGCCCTAGAGATTGGCCTAAACTGGACATAGGTCTTTCAGTGGTTCATAAAACTCACTTAAGCTGATACTGTTTGGGCTTAAACTTAAGTTGCACAAACGTACCAACCTAACAGTTTCTCTTTATTCTTCTTCTAAGAAGTWATGAGTTAACACACCTTTTACAAACCATCCCCTGTGCTTTATTAGCCTACTACAYTCACAAATTGATTTCAAAGAGTCAGGTATCTCGAGCCAAGTCTCACTACCACATTGCTTCAAGCACTACCAAAAAGCAATAGCTTTAAGTAAAGCAAAAGGCCCAGGAGAAGAGAAGATAAGAAAGTTCTCTTACCAAGGAGGCAGATCCAAGCCAAGTTTGGAAAACAAAAACAAGGATGCCAGTTCAGCCATGCCATGTATACACTACACACAGTGCAGCATTAAAAAATCCTGAAGGGATTTTGATAAATAAATATGAACAGAGCTATGTAGGCTGATGGCGAAGTTGCAACTTTGCACATGTGGCAAGCAGAACTCCAGAATTGCTGCTCACCTGGATAAAAGGACAATACCAGGGCCTCATGGAGACCAGCAATGAAATTCTTTCATTTCGGCAGCAAACGAAGCCGGTCACTTGGCTTTTGTTGCTACAGGAGGAATGTCATAACCATGGTGGTCTAGTCTGCCACGAGTTAAAATAGCAGCCCAAAATGAGCGTCCCTGGGTCTGGAATGAGCATGGGTCAGGATGAGGCATGTTTAGGAAGCCGTCCCTTGAATAGCTTGTGATAAACATATGGGGAGAAAATAATATGAGGSAACAGTGTAGTTAACTGAATAATAGGTCAAAGAAAACAAACAATATTTTTGCAGCTTGGTATTTGCCTGTGCACTGCTAGTGCAACTCCATGCTTGACAGAAAAGCTATGGAGCTCTTGGTAGCTTGACAAGACAAGCTCCAAGCTTGAATGCAATGTTCAGCTTAAGGCATTAGAAAGCAGCTGATGACTGATGTGTTACTGAACAGGACAGGCTGACATTTGTTTTGAACAGGATCTCGGCTAGGAT
Organism: Nothoprocta perdicaria; assembly: GCF_003342845.1. Lineage (NCBI taxonomy): Eukaryota > Metazoa > Chordata > Aves > Tinamiformes > Tinamidae > Nothoprocta > Nothoprocta perdicaria. The sequence goes on along the minus strand of NW_020456087.1, from coordinate 7,848,881 downwards.
GTACTGAGAGCACTTCCCCCCACCCTGCCGAGCCTTAAACACACCAGGGGTTTTTCCAGCGAAACCCGGCTAACCCACTAAGACAAATGACCTCCTCAAACTAGTGCCGTTTAAATAAGGACATAAAAATTCATTTCCTTAAATCACACTGACACTAGCCTTCTGCAATTAAGTTACATCCAGTCCATAAAGGTATGCAACAAAAGTGGCTACTTCTCCTTTCCAAATTATTTTTAAAGTTGTAAGATAGGAAAATTAAGTGATTAAAGCAGGTTAACAAAGACCTAGTCTACAGAGAGTTTCATATATGGAAACATTAAATCATTTAGCCATTACCAAAGCTACATATATGGCATATATATTACATATATTCTTAATTGGCAAGGAAAAATTTTCAATAATATCTTCCCCGTATTATCAGATTTTGTTCAAAAAATTAGTATAAATGTTCTCCAATAGCTTTTACAAATTAAGAAAAACTGATTAATGAAAGTCCTAYAATGAAACTATACTGCAACAGGTAACTAGAGAGAGATTAAAAGCCATTAAGTCTAGCTTTAAACYGATCCAGATCTAGAAAAGTTTAATATACTAATAAATGCATGCATTTATTTTGAATATATATACACATTCACACTATTACACAATCTAAAAAATTTAAAAACTAAAAACTCATTTTAATTTTAAAATTTATTTAAAAGGAGGGGGGAGGAGATGTGCACTATTTTAACAAACGGACATATAAGCAGGAAAACAAAGAAACAAAAAACAACTTAAGAGAAGAACTGGACTCAAACCAGAATATTCTTCCTGCCATAGACTGCAAATAGCAGCTGAAGGAATGACTGAGACACATCGCCCTCTCCTTCTGGAGGAAATGATCCAACATTGTCCTACGAACAAGTTTTTTAAAAAAAGTTATTATTTTCCCCCGCAGTTGGAATCTGGGCCTTATACAGAGGGAGCTTGCAGCACTGGCCACGTTGGAGCAGCAGCAGCGCTGTCGCTCTGCACTGCAGCACGTTGACGAAGCCAAACAGGGAAGCAGAGCAGGGACTGCCCGCTTGGCATAACCTGCTGCTGAAGGGAAGCGAGAATCAAACCACCACCAAATCCATTTGAATTTCAGAAACAGCTAAATGTCACTGGAGTATAACAATTTCTATAAGCTATTGAGGCTATTTCCCTCTTAATCAGCTGCTTTACATACAATTAAATACACATCGCACCTCTGGAAGGACAGTACAGCTTATATGGTCAGACTATCTTATTTTGCAAGCTCCCCTCCCTGCTAGGCAAGATTGTCACAATTAGGGGTAATGAGCACAGCAGAAAATCTGTTCCTAGGCATGGGCAAGCTTATAAGTATATGTTGCATGCATTTTATTGCCAGTACAAAAGCGGCATTCTGGAATATGCCTTGTACTAAATGTAGCACACCTGTGTGCCTGAATGACTGTTAAATGTTGAGTATTAAAGCTTAGCACTACTCTAAAATGCATGGTACTCCATTGGGGAATGCTTATGCATACCTGTATAATATTCTTGCATTTACAACAGTAGCTGTCACCTCACTAAGAGGGCAGTGAAATTATTAGTATGGCTATGAACTTTTCCTAGGTCCACATCCCCATAGTGACATCTCCTTTCAGCTCAGCTCCCTGGAACGCGCTCCCAAGACAGAGCTACAGCCTCAGGAAACAGCCCTGTTAACAGGAGTCCCAGGTGGGGACTGGGGAAGCCCAGGGAAAAGGGCCAGTAATAAGATTCAGCCGGAAAAGCAACCACATCACAGACAAATTGAACTGAAAACAAACCCACAAATCACAAGCACTGAACTGCTCCCCACAGCATTGGGGGTTCCCTTGGAAAGAGCACTAGAAGAGCATCAGCATTTACTGAACCTAGTATTGTGCCCAACAGTGGCTTTCTCTGGTATTAAAACTGAGGTTTGTGGAACATTTACTTTTGTTTTAAAAGCAACTGCAAATGGCTATTTTTTCCAGTGACTGTTGCCATCACCACTGTTGAAACTGAGAATCCCAAACACCCACAGGGACTGGCAAAAGGCAGGTACCAGTTATCCCGAGTATTGATGCTCGTGTTCTCCTTCCTGAACTTTCACCTTTTAAAGCAAGATAGAAAGAAGTCCAGACCCTTTCCAAACACCGGCTTTTGAGGTGTTAAACTGCACAGGCTTGCAAGAGATACTAAGAGAGCTCAGAAGCTAAGACATATTTAAGCCATAAAAGCCTCAGGGACCTCAAAGCAGTCTCGCACAGAAGAGTGCAGTTGCCCTGGTATTCCTCCTCCCCATCCYATTTGCATTCAGAAGCCACTCAGACCTTCCCAGCCAGTCGCTGCGTTATCGCTGATCGATACAGCRGATCACAAGTCTCTGCACAATGTAATTTGTGGCATTTTTGCCCGAGTTCTTTAAAGGGCTCAGCTCCACTAAGTTCTTTCCCCCAATTAATGCGACAGATTAACAATGACAATAAATAGAAATGAAATCTCAGTTTACTTTAAAGGCAATCATGAGCAGGTCTTTGAGGAGCCCTGAGCAGCCAGGTGAAAAAAAACTATTAATTCTGCTTATAACATAGTCTGGAATTAAATTGTTTGGCTACCTATCTGAGATATTTTGAAGCTAAAGACAATTCTGGATACTAGAGCAGTTCTGAATTCCACCAGAACTAGAATGCATGGTCCATAAGCCAACTAGATTATATTATCTCCTCGCATCACTCAGGGATGGTACCTTTGGAGCAATTTTTTTTTTTTTTTTTACCCCCCCCAACAGTTTTGTTGTTTACAGCAACAAAAAGCCCACAGTAAGATGGACATTTCCTACCAGGGTTCTTCAGAATGGGAAGTTCCTTCAGTAACTGTTTTGGTTTGCCTGCCCTCACTGAAGTGTGCCAGTCTTGCCCCTTGCTAACTACTCTGGTAGTTAGGGCAGCCCTAYGCTTTCCTCCCAGCTCATTAAACTAATGAAACATTTTGACCTCTCCCTTGCCTGTCACAACATACCACACGTTGAAGCAGCTGTCTCAACCTTAGCAAAGCCTATTTCTATAGCCTGCAACACTCCATTTTCACTTCCTAGGCCTGTTATTGTATGAAATGGAATCTCTTTGTTAAGATTTAACCTAAAAATGCTCTGGTTCTTCACAAAACTTCTCACRATTCCTGGTCACACATTTCTACCTTTTTCCCTATGTCAAAATATCAGACCTCATTATAATCTCCACTATGAAGGACTTCTTGCATTTCTCTCCCAAATGTTTCATGTGCTATTTATGATCCGAATGGCTCCCAGATGAAGAGCTGTTGCTGCATAGGGCAGGCTGCACACACGGGTGGGCTCGAYTCTTTGCAGACAAAGGCCTAATTCTACTGATGCATCAAGCCATGAAAAGGTTGCTCCTCAGTTATTTTTCAGGGGGTTCTCCATTTATTGGCAGGCACAATTCTTCTTTTAGAAAAAAAAGAAATGTTAAGACCAAGAAGTTAAATGAAGTTTTGAATATTCCCTCTCCCCACCAATAACTTTTAATACACCCAACCTGTTAATACTTTCACTCATCTCACGTTTCATAATAGCAAAAGAAGAGCTTGATAATCTAAGTGTAAACTGTCCTCAGAATGCAACTTTCAGGGCAGTGGAGCTTTTCATCTCTACTCCGTTTTACTGAAAGTTTTCCTTTTTACTCACACTCTTCCTCAAACAGTTCAGTTCTGTCTCCTTTCAAAGGMCATGCTCCTCTAACACAGACATGGGCTGAAACTTTTTAAGATGTATTTAAATTTACAACATTTGAGTGGCATAAAACTATTACTATATGAACACTCAAAACAAATCTTTATACTCTTTTTTTTGTGCCGGTATCTCTGCTTCTGGCACTATACTGGCTTTTACACTTGTCCAAATACCACACATTTCACCTTGCTTCAGGTACACAGTACTTCTACCATTGCACCGTCCTGCACAACATCCCTAGCATCATTATGTTTAAACACATATATACACATACACACAGAGCTGATGTATGAAAAAAAGGCTCACAGCTATTACTAAACACTTGAAACTCTAGTGCTTTTTCCATCACTCATTCAGGCAATAACCGCTTGATTTTTCAGTTGGGGAAAAGCAGGTTGAGATAGTTGACCTTTTTATGTTCATCTAACTCCTTTCCTCCAGCACCTTCACTTTTTCTGTGTTTTCTTCAGTATTAGTGGGATTTCTCTCCACATTACAAGGTAAAGCCCACACCACAAGATCAACTTTCATAGCAGAATTCTAATTGCTCTGTCAGGGTTAGTTYGGGGTTTTCCAAATTACCAAATATTTTGGCCAGGTATCTGATCTCTTTTCCTCAAAACTGCAAGCTGGTGTGAGCTTTTAGCCCTAACTAATTTTTCCTCCATACCTTTGTGGGTTTTTTTCATCCTATTTAAAAAAATACATTGTTCATCTGTTTCACGGATGGACTTCAGAACACATCAGACATTTTAACCCAGTTGTACAAAGAGGCTGACTATCCACAGCTCGCCTAAAGAAAACATTYCCAAAGAATCTTCCAGAATTACTTCAGACTGCAACTTAGGACTCCTAYATACTCTCCAGGTACATTTACAATCAGTAGTAATGACAATTTTAGCTTTGGGATATGAGGTACTGTACAAAGTTGTTAGAGCAGCACAGCTGGGACTCACCCTTCCCGTTGCTTTGAAATGCAAACTTCACTCACTTGGAAGTTCAAATAAGAAATGCTGTGTATTTGTTATACAATAATACTGTACAGGTTACCATCACAGAAAAGTTCTAATTGACAAATCAGTTCTAATCACAATTTGAATATTAATCACARTTTGACAAATTAGTCAAAATAATTCTGCTTTGATCACAAGGATTACACTGTGCAAATTGTGARTATGCAAGATGAGCTTCAGAGGATTTTAGACTTTGTGAACTGGGCCATCCAACAGTTTTCAATATCCAAAAATATAGTGCAAAAAGCATTAGTAGCTACAGTTAGCAGTAGCAGAAAAACAAAMCAAGCCCCCAAAATATGAGAACACAAAACCAACCTCCAAGCTTAAGCTTCAAGTTTACAAAGCAGAGGGCTCTCAAGAGCTTCCCACACACTGTTTTCGATGTTTGAAGTCAAAATTTCTCTAACAACTACGAGATSACCCCAGAAGTCACTCAAGGGGAAAATGCCTTATGCACCAGGCTGCTCAAGCAAGTGGTCACGTCCTCAATAGTCTAACCTGGATCAGTGCCCTAAGCCTCTGAACATGGGGTCACTGCCTTAATTCGTGCATTCAGTATTAAAACATTAATTTTAAAACCACATTCCACTATGACATAAATAAAACATACTGCAGGTACTCCCCATACACACCGTTCAGCAGGGTCGCCGGTGGCACAAGGCTCCATCTAGTGTTAGCGACAATAAATACCCACATACAGAAACAATTATCTGCATAGCAATTCTCCAGCATTCTCAAAAAAAAAAAAAAAAAAATCTATCTCCAAACACAGACCTAAAAGCCCACATTTTTTCCCTAGAAAGAAAATCCCCAGAAGAATCAACATACTCTGCTTTCCTGGTCCTCTTGCAAAACTTCATTGCTCCTCCTTCAAGCCACCAAATAAGCAAATGGAGGTAATTCAGGAAAAAAAAAGTGTTAATTGTTTAATATTAATTACAGGTGATTTTCACTTTACTCAGAAAAATGAATTCCTCAAACATACAGAAGTGGAAATGCTTCAGTAGAAGCCAGTCAGTGGTCATCACCCACAGTCTAGTGGCCGCAGCTCATGTAGCTAGGGCACCTCTAACTTCAAMGGTTAATTGGGCAACTGCTGCCATGTTACATATAGCATTAAYGAAATCCAACTCTTTCACTCTCACCTTATTCACTTCACTCTGTCTTCAGMCCGTACATGGTAGCAAAACGCCATGATATTTCTTTTCTTCTACAAGTTCCTCTGTGTTCATCAGTCAACCATGTTCCATACAAACTCATGCCACAGAACAGGGTCCACAGCCTGGACCCTGCACAGCACAGCAGAACTAGTTAAAACTAGTTTTAAACAAGCTTACCAAAGTCAACATACAGCAACAGCTCACATAGCTACAATCATGCCCAGAGAGCAAGGGCCAACCCAATGGCCCACCGGACACCGCATCTCTGTCCTGCAAGACACAGTTATGGCTATCAGCAGCTACCTTGAAGACTGAACACAGGAACAACAGGGAAGAAAAATGAAATAGCCTTTGCTCTACTTATACAGCTGGCAGTGGTAAGAGATAAAGGAAATTCAATGAGAAACACCTGGAAGCAAGCAGCAGCCAGGGGCAGCAAGGAAGCAGGAATGGGGAGTAACAAAGCACAGGCACTGCAGAATATCCTTTGCACCTGTGGAAAAGAAGGAGAACGGGAAGCTCAATCTGTTTTACTTGTGGCCCTGTTGATCCACCTTTTTCCAGTTTTGTTTGTCCCTTAATGCTAGCTGAAGATATTAGTGGACAAGTATCCTACACTTGCAGTGGTAGAAGAGCTGTCTAATATCACAGAGTAAGAACAAAATGCTTCTCCCCCCTCCCATCCTTAAGACACGAAGGAAAAGAAAATTCTACTTCTTAAAGATGAGCTTTTTATTTCCCAAAATTTAATCAAAATGTATTTTGAAGTACAGCTGAAAATACCTATAGGACTGCTCGTATCTCTTTAAGAAATGATGACATCAGCACAGACTATAATTAACAAGGATATAGGTGTGGAATCACATCCTTTTTCATCATATGCAGTCAGGTGCAAAGAGAAGAGCTTAACTTCAAGATTCTTGTGGTCTAATAAAAATAAATATCACTGCAAGCAGAGCGAAGAATGTAGCTTTATTAAATGCTATTTGGTTTTCTTCACATACAGGTCATGTAAACTGAGATATTTAACTAATTCAAGATGCAATTTTATCCTATCTTGAATGGCTGACATTATCAGCAACTCATAGTATCCTGATAAATAGCAAAAAATAAGGCATAACAGAAAAAAAAGTCATGCAACATGTTTGAAAGTAGCTTTAAAGCTGAAGGGCTTTCTTGTATCACTTACCTAATACTATTCACAATAAAGAAAATCAACATCAGAAAACATTTTTATGGCTCTGTTGGGGAGATAACTTCACTAGCCTCTAAATTACTCTTTATAAAGCCTATTTCAGCTGCTGTTCAACTAAAAGGGTTCACTTATGCTAGTATATTCTTATCTGCCCAATGGATACAACCTAGTTTCCAAATAACATACAGGAAGCATTGAGATTCTGATTTATGAACCATAATCAACTAAACGTCTAATTCAAACCTTTCTAAAATCAGTCTCTCACATTCAGGATTTTGAAGGATAACTTTTATATGAAGTCCATACTAGTAGCTGGTGTTTTGTGGGTTTTTTTCCATATGTTACAAATAGCTCCTTTTCCCATCATAAGAGGAAGAAACAAGCACTGCAAAAATATAAAATTATGATGTAAGAAAACAAACCTTAACTTTAACAGGGAAAATAAAACAGTGTCTGTCAAAATTTGTCTAAGCTTCCAACAAATGTCTTAGAATTGTGCCTTTCAGAAACACACAAATCTTGCAAAACTCAAYAGATAGTGTCACTTGAAGGCATTTTGGCCCATACCAATCCTGTATCATTCAGGGATAAACAGTGAAAATGGAACAGCCCAGTGTTTAAGCCTGGGCACAGTATGCCAGGTGTGTCTGGTTATAAGACATCCTGAAGAACAAGGAAAAGTTCTGTTTGGTTTTCCTCTTGCTGAGCAAGGTGATGAAGAAAGCAGCCGTTCCCACTACCYACCTGCATAACCTTCCTTTGATGCCAAGGATTAGCAGGTAAATTTTTCTTCAGTTTCCTTGAAGACAACCTGTGGAGTGACACAACAGCTCCCTGCTTAGAAAACGATGATGGGAAGCAAATAAGTCCTGCCACCTCACTAGTTAAAAGGAAAGGAATCAAGGGTTTTAAGCCAGAGGAGGGCAAATTAAGGACACATACAACACTCTCTCTGCTCCTATAGCTCAAACTGAGTAAGTTTCCAGCCATAATTATTATTACTTCTTTCTGATTTAAAAAAAAAAAACAACTGTGATTTATATTCTCTATAGGTTCTTCTATAGAAGATGAAGGTTATTAGAACTTCTATAAATAAGGGTTCTTCTCTTCCAGTTGTTCTCTACAAGAAGAAAAGGTAGTGTTGGGTTTTAAGTAGGAATATGCATCTAAAATAAAAAGCTAGAAAAGACAGTATTATCTTTAAAGGCAGCTTTTTTTTTCCTTTCAGTTACTGTAAGACCTGAAATATAGGCATTACTTTAAAGATGGTCAGAAAACTTTCAACATAGAGATTTTCCTGGAAGTCTGATAATGCCTTTTCCTTCATTAAACGGGAGACACCAAAGCCCAAATTGTTCATTGCATTGAACCCTTCTAAATATGGAAGCTATATTCTAAAATTCTGATGTGACATTGCAAGATTGCTTCTAGGGCTGTAATTGCACATATATATACACAATCACACCACAGATACACATGAGGAAAACCATCTTTCTTGTGCTTTTATCTACATCTCATATAACTGATTAACACATACAGTCCAACTGTAATTCAAAGAATTTTTAAAAATCAGAGCTGCACTTGAGAAAAGATTAATTTTGCCTTTGTAAAAGCAATACTAATAACTTGATGATGGTTACATATAGTATATCCAACCTATACCAAGCAGGAGTGACAATATCCAGTCGGGACATGGCAATATGACAAATACCTTCAATGCATTTCACCATCTAACCTCTCTCTGAGGTCACAGGTCCAGCTGTTCATTTTAAAATATATATAATCTTATATAACATTCATGCTCACAACTAAATATCGCTATTGAAAGAAACCAAGTATCTAAAAAAAAAAAAAAATTGACATCACTATTTTTAATAGTATTGAAATGGGCAGCAGAATGTCTTAGAATAATTTTCTGATTATCCTCATCATTCTCATTCTTTAGTTACACTCATACAGAAATGATATTTTCTGCTAAATAAGCCTATCTTTTTGCTGGTCAATTTAGCCTCTAAACTGGAAATTAATGTATAAGGCATAGGGAAAACAACCGACACCACCAGTATATGCTACAGTTTTATTTCCTATCAGACCTAAGAAGCAAGAATGGTTCTGTTTTCTGCTGACCCCTGCTGACAACTTTAGACTTAGCAAAGGGAAGAGGTCAAATATAAATTTGGAACTATAATACAGGAAGATACATATAGCAGAGCTCATTGCTCTCAAAGGAGACATTAAACATGCTTTGGAAAGCTTTATATCTTTTAATCAAGTCAATGTAAGCTCAGTGCCCCTTGTTAAATTGACTGAAATTCTCGCTCTGCTATAACAGATTCTCACACAAACACCCGTATCTACACTCACAAACACATACAACCAGGAAACTGTTCCAGCAATACGAATGTCAACTTGTAAAGAGGATATTTAAGTTGGATATTTAAGGTATAAGTTACTAGACCCGTGTATTTTTAGAAGACTATTAAAAATTCAGTCTGCTTGCTTCAATTACACGGATCTGAATCCACATTAAATGCTCCCTGAATAGAGCATAAGAGCTTTTTCAGACCAGTTCAGATAGAAATACAACTATGTTCTCGCTCTACAAATTTTGAAAGGAACTGCCACCTGCTTCTTCCAAGGAACTAATCAATAACGAAACATTTTAATCCTTCTTTGTCCTAATACTATATTACTGAAGCAGATTAGATTTTTCACTTAACATTTAAATTAGAGCATGTATATCTAGAATATGACTATTTAAATGAATATATAACTCAAAGATCAAATTCCATCTTCAACAGATTTACATAAAAAGAAAGGATAACATTTGTCTACCAGCATGTTATGTGGATTTCCTCAACTCAATTTACTATGGATTTTGTGAYGCAAAAATTAGTGCCCTCCAGGAACTGAACTCATTACCAATTACTTTTTCCAAACCTACAGCACAATCCCATGTTGTTTCAACCAGGGGAAGTTTCACTATCCAGTTAAAGGCAAGCTGGATCTGTGTCCCAGTTTGCTATTCTAGAGTCCATACATCTGTATYGTAAATACTGCTGGACTTCTTTCCAATAAGGAAAAAGTCATTCTTAARTATTCTATTCCCTGCTAAAAGAGAGAGCAACATTTTGATAATAACTGTAATTGTACACAAACCACCATCAGAATTAGATATCTTTTTCCAATGTGAACTTTCGGACTAGCTTTCCACAACAAAAACGGCAAACACTAATTCTGCTGGGATTCAGTCTTTTTCTTTTAAATTGTAAGTTTAAAATTTTGAAAAAGAAAAAGGAGCGCGCAAGAGAGACACAATGATCTACATCCTGAAAGTGAAGCCTTACAAGCAGCTATTTSTTATGAATCCGCGAAGGGCTCCCTTCTCTTTGTGACAGGTTGACACAAGCAGAGCTGCARCTGCAACAAAGTGTCAGCTGCAGCTCCGATTGAGCAGATTCCCTTCCCTATYCCGGAGTAAGACTTTAAATACTGAAGGGTAAGTACAGATGTGAGCTGGCAAGTCCCAAAACAATGTATAGGGCTATTTTCTTTTAAAAGAAGTTGCCCCTATGTGAAAAGGTTTAATTACCTGTTTAGCGTGGTGCCACGTGTTGGATGTTTTGGGAGGCAAGACCACATGCCCCCCCACACACACTACTCTGTTGCTCTTACCTAACCCCCAGAAGCACCTKCTGCCCAACTCTCAGGGAGAGCTCAGCCAGCCCCCCCTCATCCAGGGAGCTCCTTTCCATACGCTTGTGCTGGAGGAGCACTGGCGCGCAAACAAAAAAAAGGAACAAGCAACACAAGTGTTTTGGTGGTCAACATAAAACTCGACTTTCACAATTAATTTTTCCCAATAATCAACTGAACCACTGAGATTTAACATCTCTGGAAAGCAAGAAATAGGTTAGACAATATCTTTGATGAGGCTCAGCCAAGCATAATGGTGTCCTATAAATAAGAATCTATTTTCATAGGTAGTTGACGTTCAGCAACATACAGAGGAATATCTTGAACAACACAGACAGTGCTGTGACAGACATCTGCTCACCATCTACTTAAGCCGTCATGTTTCTGTTACTTGTGCTGGGGATAGTATCTGCAAGATAAATGAAGTGAATCTAAACAAACAGTGAAAGAAGCCTAACTAGTTATCATGTGAAAAGCAGGGGTAGAAATTTTTAAATCTCATCTGCTACCCACTGCTTTGGAARAAAACAGTTTCTATTACAAACTGTAATGGGAAACAAGAAACAAAGTACTTGCTAAAAGCACAGTTACATCACCACTAGTAACTACACCAAGGGTGYATATAGAAGGAACCCCTTACGAAAAATATGGGAGTACATAATTTCCCTGACTATGAATTTTTTGTTTGGAGCCCTGCCAGTCTGCACACTTAGAAGAAAAGTAGACAAAACATCTAATATTAGCCAAAAAGCATCCTGGAGAGCAATGGCTATTCTGCTACYCTGTCTTCTCTTTGCAGGCAGATTTGCCAAGTTCTGAGCCAGCTGTGACACCCTAGGAGGGTCTTCCCTCCTAATGACAGGCTGCAGCAGGGACCGTAGCAGAGACCCAGAGCTTTACAACCCACCAAATAAGGGCAGCCGCTACCCCTGCTTTCTCAAACCCTGTGCACATTATTTACCTCCCAGCCCCTGCCTTCCCTTTCTGTATCGCAACTAGCCCTGAAGTAACTTCTCCTTAGCTAGGGGGCCCGGAGAAGCCTTTGCACTTTCAGGAGGCTGAAGGCGGTGCTGATGACTGCCCCCCTGAAGGGCAGCAGAGCCCCTAACCATCCTGCTCCTGTACTGTTCAGTTTCACCTGTCTGTTTCACAAGGAGGGCTTTGGGTTGAATTTTGTGCACTGCAATAAAAATAAGAAAGAAGGTAAGACTAGCACCCAAAACTAAGCCGTAACAGTTAAAATGTTAACTCTTGCAGAAACTTCAAAAGCTTCAAAAACGAAATATTAAAGTTAGCACCAGTGTACTTAAAGACACAGAACATTAGGTTGGTGAATTCTGCCTAAATCAGAGTTTTATCTTCCCAACAACCAAGAACTGGCGCTCAAGGACAAACACACATACAAGGCAAGTCTAACGCAGGGTTCTCCGGGTACATTCCCACAAGCTCCACAATTTGCAAACCTGTAATTTGCTGTGCAAGCAATGGTATCTCCATCATTAACTGACTCATCCTCCATGTAACTTCCATATAAACCATACTAACTTAAGCCCACCCTAATAGAGCTCTGCTGCCTTCTCAGCATATGAATATATATATATATGTACACACACTCACACACACATATACATATTAAAAAGAAACCACCCTGCTGCTGGACACTCTCAGTTCTCAGACTAAGGGCCAGCAGCTTCTGCAATGTGTAGCTCACAGCACCCCAAACCCTTGCAGCGGTACCTGGGTCCCCATCACCGCTGCTCTACGAGCACCTCAACAGCGTGTCCGATCAAACAGGCACTGCTCTTCAAGCTGCCCCGCACCGCCAGGCTGTTGCTCTCGTGCACATTTTGCCTACGAGGACCGAGCCTACAGGCAGCACCCTGTAACGCATTCAAGTCAGGCAGGTAAGAAACTTACTGCTGTTAGAAGCTGCGGTACAGAACTTGTTGGGACTTCTTAACCGTTTTAAACCATAGCGGCTCAAAAGAACTTTATTTTGGTAACTTTCAAACGCACTGCGAGCGYCCGCCGGGGCCTGTTTCCAGCCGGCGGCAGCAGCGATCCCGCACCGGCCTCCTCGGAGGCGGCCTTCGGGCGGGCTCCCTCCCGGCGCCCGGCGCCCCGCGCGGTGCTGCCGCCTCCTGGCAGGGCTGCGCGGTCCCCGCGAAGCCCCCGTGAAGCTGCGGGGGCTCCCGGCACGCGGAGGCAGCGCCGTGCGCGGCTCCCGGGGCGCAGGGCCGGCGCCGAGGGGCGGCTGTTGGGAGCGGGGAGGGGGGTGCTGCGCAGCCGTTAACGGCCGCTAGCGGCCGGGCCGCCCGCCGGAGCACGCGGCGGGGCAGGGGCGCCGGGGGCGGGGCCCGCAGTGGGGCCGAGCTCGCGCAACGGGCGCCCCGAGCGGCCGCGCAGCGCGGCGCCCCGTTACCCGGGGGCGCCCCGTTACCTGCGCGCTGCTCCCCGCGGGCCGCGCCGCGCCGCGCCGGGCCGCCCGGGCGGCTGCTCCACAACAAAGCGCTGCGGGCGGGCGGGCCCTGCGGCCGGGGGCTGGCCCGGCCCGCGCGGGGGCGGCGCTGCGGCCCGTGTCCCGGCGCGCGGCTCCGGGGCCAGCGCGGCCTGCGGGGCGGCCACGGGCCCCGGGGATGAGGGTGGTCCCGCGAGCGCGGCCAGGGCTCCCGTGGGCCCCTCTCGCAAGGCCGGTGCCGGCCCGGGCTGCTGCAAGAGCCCCCCGTGCCCCTGGCTGTGGGAAGAGGCCGGATAGGCACGGGAATAAGCCTGGAAGGGCCCGGGRAAATGGGAGCAGCAGGGATGCAGGGAGAATCCAGGGTGATGCGGGATATAGGGGAGAAACGTTCAGCACAGCAGCTTGTGCTGCAGCGAGCGGCTTGGAAAGAGTCCTGTGAGCAGCACAGCAAAGTGCTTGTCTTTCAGGGAGCAGATGTTATATAGAAGTATATAGCACTTCTGTATACTTTGAATAATATTTTAGATTATGCCGTAATTTTTAATATGAATATTCTTTGTTGCAGTATCACCTTTTGCAGAAATCAAATCTAAGCAACTGCAGTCCTTCACTGTATGATCATCTCCAAACGCTTCTTACTGCCGAGCTGCTCCTGCAAGTTCCCCAGAATTCGGAATTTTCCCTATGTCTCTGGAACCAAAGAAAAAAGTTCCAGCATCTGCTTTTTTGATGATACAGAACACCGGAGACCTGATGATAGCGCTGTATTTATTGAGCAGCCGCCTCAGAGAGGAAAGCCAAGGGAACTAATGCAAATGTTAATGAAACATTGAAGTTGAGATTTTAATTACTTAAAGGTCAGCACATTCAAAGTTTATTAGTTTAAGGGAGTCGCTCTGTATTCCCAGATCTCTACACTGCTTTTATATATATCAAGGAGTTGAAGTTACTGTTTATTTGCTGATGCCTGCAAAGAATTCAAGTTGTACCTGAAAGTTTTTCTTCTTATTACAACCACAGTATTTTAGTAATTTGTCGACAATTTTGCATATATGTGTAATGTAATACACATTATATATACATTATTACCTATACATTACATATACATTAATATACATATAATGTACATCACAGCAGGAATTAAAACCTCCTTTTTATTTCCTAATGTATCTTCTAAATAATCTAAGGCTACATTTTCTTTCAGCCATGGAATCTCTCTTCAGTTGGCCAAGTTGTTGCTATGTTATCTCAAAAGACACTTTGCAAAATAACATTTCAGAATAGAATTGTGACTTCATGAATAAACTTTCTAAAAACATTTTATCGACTCTTGGCTTTCAAGTGCTAAGTCATGTGCAATTTTTTTTCTCAAAACAGGAAAATGTGTTTGGAAGGTTTGACAAATGATTCCTTGGGGGAGCTGGGGGGGGAAAGAGGGCCTGCTTAGAGGATGGGAACTCTATAGTTTCAAAACTTTATGCAAAAAAACCCCACTCGTAGCCTCTTGCACTTTTCTCTCTCAAAATGCCCATCTAAAAATCATTGTTTAACATCTGTAGGGGACAAAAAAATAAAAAGAAAAATTCTTTGCCACTGAATGAGCTGGACAATTAAATAAGATTCATTTTGTTTTTAATAGGTTTTCATTGTTTTGCTTAATTTCCTTCCAGCCTCTTTCTCCCAGCCTAACAGTGACCTCTTTATTTCTTTCCGTCCAGCGCTGTATTTTGAAAGCACTCTTATGCAACAGTATCTGAAACAACTTTTTTTTGGCTGCACTGCATTCTACTTTTATGAAATAAATAATGGTATTTTAATCCCAGTTAACTTTGGGAATTTGCATCTTCCCTGTCCTGGTTGTTTTTGAGTACTTTCACTTTCTTCACAGTGGATTTTTCCTCTTCCTGTTAACATTTATCTTCCTGTCTAATGTAACACCCATTATATTAGAGGAACAGAAGTGATATTACTAGAATAAAGGCAGATTTCTCATGTGCCTTAAAGGTACCTTTCCAGCAAAGGTAGATGAGAAAAAAGAGTAGATATTTTCTTTAACTCTATTATACCACATCAAATCTTACAGTCGGGATCACAGCATAAAGTGATGTCCTGGTTGTGTGGACACAGAAATCTTTTTTTTTTCAGGTTCTAGTAAGCAAAGTTAAAAAATAAGGATCATAGAATCACTATTTTCTTTCCTTTTGAAAAGCTTCCAGCAAATCTAGCTTCCTAGCTCTGTTTCAAGATTCCCAAAACCACACCCAGTATTCCGCATCACTTTGAGGATAATATAAAGTATTTCTGATTCAAAATAAATACCCTTGTCTGTGCTAACACAGTAGCAAGAAAAAAAAACTTTTAAATTTCAAATTATTTATGTGACCAATGAAAAATATACTTTTGTACCTTATTGAAAAAACATTTTATTACATCTATTTTAACAAGCATGTCCTAGAGATCAACAGCAGCTGTTTTCTCCCACAAACAGTGGTGTCAAGCTTGCATATAAGTAAAAACAGTACATATGTGCTAGCACCGGCCTAGAACAGGCCTTTGGCTGTTCTCTCTCTGGCCCTGAGGATGTTCTGCCATGGTGTGTTTTACATCCATCCATATGGCTAAACTGTCCTCCTCATGAGCAGGGGAGCCTCATTTTACAATGACTCTGGGGAATGGGCCATGCCAAGACCCTAGACCAGTAGTCGGGCATTTTCGGAAAAGTATTTTGTTGACCTAGGTCAAAGCCATGCCAGGGACCATCCAGAGGAGGAGGGATTGTGTCCTGGAGCTGGAGACCGTGTCCTGGCACTGCTCACTTTACTATGACAAAGCCAATGGATCTGACTAACAGATTAATGAAATATGCAATCCAAGCTGTGGTGAGAAGGACCTCAGACTCCTGGTGGACAAAGTCCAAAGGTTTGTAAGAGAATTTGACCAAGAGCCAGGAATGTGCCCCTGTGACCAAGAAAGCCAATGGTATTGTGGATTGCGTTAGGAAGAGCATTGCTAGTGGGCTGAGGAAGGCAGTCCTCCAGCTCTGCTCAGTCCTCATGAGGTTGCATCTGGAGTCCCGTGTCCAGACCTGGCTTCCCCAGTACAGGAGAGACATGGAGCTACTGCAGTGAGTCCAGTGAAGGACTTCTAAGATGCTTAAGCATTCGGAGCATCCCTTATATGAGGAAAGGCTGAGATAGCTGGGCCTGTTCAGGCTGGACAAGACCTGAGGGAGGATCTAATCAATGTGTATAATTATCTCAGGGGAAAGGGTAGAGATGATGGAGCTGGGCTGTTCTCACCTATACTGGTGATTGGACGAGAGGCAACAGGCACAAATTGAAACATGTGAAGTTCTGTCTCAACACGAGGAAAAATATTTTTACTGTGAGTGTGACTGAGCACTGAGACAGGTTGTCCAGTGAATCTGTGGAACCTTCAGACTTGGAGACACTCAGATTGAGGACATGATCCTGGGCAACGTGCTGCAGGTGACTCTGTCTGAGCAAGGGGGCTGTGCTACCTCTCCAGAGGTGCCTTCCAAACGACCATCCTCACTCTGTGAAGAAACACTCGTGTCCCTGAAACACTGAAGAGCTGGCATCAAAGCCTGGAGCATAAGAGAACAACATACTTCAGAGAGGGAGCAGGGGAGCCTGGGGTGCTTCCTGGGGGCATTCCTGGATACTTCCCAGAGAACCCACGTGGGCGTTACTTGGCTCTTGGCGGTGGTGGGAGGCAGGCGAGCCACAGAGGTGGCACAAGCCCAGCAAGGCCGGCCCGGGCCCAAGGAGGTGACGGGCTGTGCCCGGCCATGGGCAGCTCGGCCTCCCTGCCCGAGC